>NC_133573.1:24788275-25089224 GCF_048773025.1 Camelus bactrianus
GTGGATATGTGTTTGGATGTATTTCTTTCTTTTTTTCTATTATTATTCCTCCTACTGCATGAAATGCAGTAATCAAATCATCTTGTGCTTTCTGGAGAGCAGTGACCAGCATGGGAAGCCCAAGGCTCCTTAGGACCAGCCATCAACTGTGAACTCTTTAACATACCTTGGGTTTCTGGAGTAAGGGCCTTTTTTCTTTTTTCTTCCCTTGGGCTCAACGTGTGCTGAGGCCACTTCGTTCAGTGGGACAGCCAGCCGGGTCTAACTGTGAGAACATCCACTCCTCCATGGCTCAGGACGTCAAGTCCTTGTTCTGGAAGGTTGGTGCGTGCCAGTGAAATGGAGGCGCCCCGTGCGCTGTAAACACCAACATTCCGGAGCCTTTCTCCAGGGCGTCTAGGACGAGTTCTGCCAAACCTGCCCCTATCCGCCCTAGCTGCGTGTCCCCAGGCGGCGGCAGAGCTGCGGTGCCCTGCTCCTTTAGCTATCGGAGGGTGACATGGCTGTGCTTTGTGTGGACACAGAGGCAAGTGGTCGTTGGAGAGTACTGTACGCACGTCTGCAGGGAGAGGAGTCGGAGGATGGCTGTGGACGAGAAGATGGAGAAAAAGGCCAAAGATGCCACACCTGCCGGTATCAGGCGGGCTCCCATTCAAGCCCTCTGATTTCAGAATGCAGCTGGGGCTCGCCGTGGCCCTGAACCTTGGACCTTGGCTGACATCAGATGGAAGCCCCAGGGCTGCGCAGCACACGCTGCGCGGCCTCACTGTCCCGTCGGGATCCTGGGAGGCTGAGCCTGCGGGCGGTGCATGTGCAGTTCACCCCTCCGCCGGCTTGGGGCGGTCCCTCCCGGCGCTGTGCAGTTCCCACGCCTGGCAGCGGCCTGGGGACATGGCGCCCCTGCACTGTGACCACTGTGCCTCTGGTCCGAGCGACGAGCAGTCCATGAGCCTCAGGGACTGCAGGACGGGTGTGTGGGCAGACTCCTCAAGACCAGCGGGAAGTAGGGGACTTCGCACCTGCGCGCGCAGCTGTTTCTCATTCCTGAACGCCCCGAGATCCCGCGAGATCTCAGGATTCTCCGCGAAGTGCGGGGTCAGCCGCGAGGAGGCCGGGTGCTTTTTGCTGCTTCTCTCTGAGCGAGCGCCCGCGCTCCGAGCGTCCTGGCTAGTTCTCTCCGGCCTGTCGCTGCCAACTTTCAGAAGCTGTTTGGTGATGTGAGTGAAAAGCTGACTGAAGTGGCCTGAGAAGTGACCTGAGAAATGAGTTGAGGAAGCAAGGAGGGACCGCTTGTGCTGACGGCCGCCGCGGGCGAAGATGGCTCTGAGGTAATTACCAGCGGCAGTGTGGAGTCAGGAGATTTCTTGGTCAGATTTAGTCAAGTTTATCCATTCCATAAATTTATCCAAATGAGGAGTAGTGACACAGAGAAGAGAAAAAGGGGTAATTGGTGGTGGAAGGCACTTGAGGAGGCACGTGGTCCTAGACGTGTAAGACGCAGTGGAAAGGAGGGATTTTAAAGTTACCTATGCTGATTTATTGTTACTAAACACTTTTTTGTTGTTGTTGTTTTTCAAATCAGTTAAGAAAGGCGAAGAAATATACATTAATGCTGTATTTTGTAATCACGTAATTACTTTTACCTGTGTGCTGTTTTTCACGTGGGTTGTCGTTACCTGAGGTCGCTTGTTTCCAGCCTACGGACTCCCTTCAGAATTTAATAAGGAATATCTGCTAGCAGTGTATTCTCTCAGCTTTATCAGGAAATGTCTTTATTTTTCCTATACTTTTTGAAAGAAAGCTTTGACGGATATAGGATTCTTAGTTGACTGTTGTTTTTCTCTGAACACTTTCAGCATGCTTTTCAACTGCCTTCTAGGTTATTTGGTGTTTGGGGAGAGAAGTCAGCTGTTGAAATCAAATATTTTGAACCTTATTTGAAAGACTCCATATAAACTCTCATGTTAATTTTAAAATTGATGCTGAAAATATAAAGCATTGTTTTTTTCTTTTTAAATTTTATCCAAATTGGGAGGCAAGCTACAGAATGAACCAAAGAGTATCAATTGTTTAGAAACTGTATATTTAGTAAAACTTATCCTGTCAGTCAAAAGATACAAATACCTCTTTCTCTACCCTTCACAAGTTATGATCTTCCTTGAGAAACAAACAAAAATCCTCACAAAACAATCAAAAATATTGTATGAAATGGCTGAAAACAGTTCAGTAATATGGAGCTGTAAACACGTCAGTATTATGTTTCCTAAAATATGTTTCATGGAAGATAGTCCTGTAAGAAGTTCATTGAGAACATTTCTGGTCAGAAAAATCTGGAAAATTCTACTTCTTCAGTCTCTGAAATGTTTCCATATTATTGTTTCTGCATAGTAAATTAATAATTGGATTTAACTTTCTCTATCCTGGAAATGTTAAAATCTGTTTGGGCAGAGAGCTTTTCATTTGTGGGAATATTAACATCCTGTGAGCTAGTGTTCTGTGCAGCACACTTTGTGACCTGAGGGAAGAGTCAGTTAATAAGCTATAGAATGGATATCCTACCACCCACATCATCTGAAAAATAACAAGATTTTTTTCAGTGTACCAGATTTCATGAATTTTCCCTACTAGATTATATGAAAATTTTATCTACGTTACTCCTTAACTCAAAATGCAGATCTGCTCAAAAATGTAAATTTTTGTCATCCATCTATCCTCATTTTTCTTCCCACTGCTCTTTTTGCCTTAATGATTCCTAGTAGAACAAGATAAATGAAGGTAATTCCATTCAAAAATAAAACTTTGCCTTCTGTATATTACCTTATCCTGGATACTTATTCCACAAGCAGTAATTATTCTTTAATGTAAAAGATATCTCCCCCTTCCTTGAAAATAAAGGCAATAGATTTTACTTATGCAAAGTCACAAGATTATCCTTCCCCTAACATCCTGAAGTCCCCAATGACTAATGACACTTCTTTGCCATCTTGTTTGGTCCACTTGTACTGAAGCTAATCATAGTGTTTTGTTCTCCCTAGTTCTTTATATTTAAGTTGTCTTCCAAAGACATCACAGTAAAACTAATGACAAAGAAGTGATATTTTTACCTTTCCCTCAAGCTGAAATATGCTGTAGAGGTAGATGCCTGAAATGTACAGTATTCCAAATACAACGTTGCCTTCTTACTGGCAAAACCCAATTACCCAACTAATTGGCTGTTACATTGCAGTGTGATACAGGTTTGGCCCACACCTCTTCTCCTGCTGGCAATGCAGGAGTTGGTCTACTTTTGCGCCCCCTTTCAATATGTTTTATCATTTAAGCCAAGAGAATGGTCACTCAGTGGATGTTCTTGGCAACTCCAAGACACAGATGCTGGGCTCTCATGTTTACCTTTTTTCCAACAGGAGCGATGCGGAAAGAAGTGCCTAATTTCTTGGCTAGGAGCCACTTAAGCTTTTTACTAGGCCTACTTGCTAGATTTTGTGACAGCCACAAATGTACCTTTGTTCTAGTTACATGTTAAATGGCTGATTATCACTTCTGATTATTTTGATGATGGGTGTCTTGCAGAGTGATTTCACTTAAAAAGATTTATTTCATTGACTAATCTTAGCTCTTCATCCATTTTACACTCTACGCTATAATTTATGGTACTTAATGCCCCTAAATTTCTGCCACCCTTAAGAAGTAATAAAGAGTAGAGAACTAAAATCTGAAAATTTTAGAAAATTTTATGTGTGACATAATAAAATGGACATTTGCAATTAATTTATTCAAGGTTCATTGATGTATCTAAACTTTCATATTCGTTTGGTATAAAGATTAGCCATGGTCTTTGACGTGAAAGAATATCCAGGCCAATTAAAAAAAAAAAAAAAGAGGAAATGCAGGGACAAATAATTACCAAAAATGTCAAATTGTCATAACCAATCCTGGTCTTAGAATAAATAATGTAAGTAAAATCTGAAATGATGACTCAAGGGAAAAGCAACTAATTTGAAGGTTTTACCCTTTGGGCTGTGAAAAAGTGTACCAGCTAGAGAATATGGTGAACTTAGATACACTGAGAGGAAGAAGTGGCCTGGGAGAGTTGCACATATTTTTTTGATCAGCTCCGCAGGTTTTAAAGGCACTTATGTGTAATCCTGAGAAATTTGGACTTTATGGTGATCTCAGCAACATTGGGAACCACTGAAAGTTGTGGCAGGAAAGTTCATGTACGTACTTTAAAGGCAACTTTGGGAGTATGGGAGGCAGTTTGGTTTTAGGTGGATGTAAGCAGGAGACGCTCTGGTGAGAAATGATGTCAGCATTCCAAGGTAGAACTAATAAGGGTTTTAGTCAAGACAACAGTAGTGGAAGGGGTGATCATTAGCAGGGTTTCCAAAAATATTTCAGGGGCAAAAAAAAGAAAATCTATATTACTGGGCTAGCGTGCTGAGTGCATCTTGTGACAGGTTTTCCCTCCCAACTCCATGCTGAGACAGCTTGAGGAATAAAATAACCTAATGTTAGAGCCAGGAGTAAATCAGAGAATTTCTGAGGTCTTGAGTTATCTAGAGGAGAGAAGAGGAAACAAGCTTTGTTGTCTGGAAAGCCTGTTGGAGAACAGGGAGGCTGCTTGAGAAGTCTGGCACCAGTGTTCTCAGGACAAGAGTGCCTGCCGCTCATTTCATACCAGGGGTGGGCAGACGACTGCTGGCAACCAGATTTGGCCCAGCCTGTCTTTGTATGGTGCAAGCTAACAATGGATTTTACATTTTTAAAGGGTTGTGAAAGAAAAATATGTGACCTATAAAGACTAGAATATTCGCTACCTGGCCCTTCGGAGAAAATGTTTGCTGACCTCTGTTTTATACCATTAACTATGAGATTAACAAAAATTTTTACCTTTGTGCAGAAGGTAAAAAGCACAGTTAAGGAGAAGATGTGCCACCTCTATACACTCCTGTAAATGTGGCATTGCAAATTTTTTTTAAAATAAACCTTTATTAAAAAATATTAGTAACTGTGTACTTGGCTACTTATCTTCCTGGGTACTTATCTTCTCCAAGTCTTAGTTTTTCTCTTTTGTTAAATGGCCAAAACAATGCCTATGCTGTTACTGTGAGGAGGGTGGGTCTGAGTAAGCATCGGGTGGGACATTTCAGGGTTCTTTTCCAACACAGTGTTTGTCAGGAGGCCTGAAATTCTGTTCAGACTGAGTCTGGAACACCTCTTCACCTCTTTTATCACACTTACACTCAATGGAGACATAACTGGTGGGAATGCAAGGATAAGATCATGAAAATTCTCTGAGGGTAGATTGATTACTCACAATTATAAAGTATTATTATGCCTTATTATGATGTTCTTTGGGAACTTGAAAAAATCCCTCTCTGGGAAATTTTGATCATAGTAGAATTTCTAAAAAAAAAGGGAAGCTACTGAAAATTACTCCCCTAACTTCCTTTTTCCCTGGATGTTTTAACCATTATGTTAATATCTTTGGAATGATCAGGACTACAGATAAATCCTTAATTACAAAAGCTCACGTTTTTATTTTATTTTTTACTTTTTTTCCCAAACACTCACGTTTTGAGGTATTTCTTCTAAAAACTGAAGGACATGGTCCCCCAAATGAGTAATAAAACATCAATATGGTGATTAAAGATTGGGAAAAAGAAATATGACCAAACAGAATGCTTGGAATTTGAATTAAAAATAGAGTGGCATGGCCATCACCATTTAGGGCCTTACTGAAAATCCAGCTCTTCCTTCAGGAAGTGTGTATTTAAAAACAATAAAGAAATAATGTTCTTTGCACATTCTTTTAAATTTATTCCTTTTTGTCCTCTTTTTAGTCAGCCAAGCACGATTTATCATTTACTGTTGTTACTTGCTTTTTCTTGTGTCAGCCAGGCTGCCAGCCCTCTGAAGGCAGGCACTACCCCTCTGTATCTGCCTTGATGCCTGGCACTGTTCCTTGCTATCATTTGCACTAAACAGTTAGGCTCCTTTTCACTCACTTACTCAGAAACCTTCAGTGGCTCTCCACTGTCCCTAAAAGTAGTCCTCAGTTTGTTTTTTGTTTTTAAATTGTATGTGCCTATTAGGAACCTAATGTTTGTACACCCTCTAATACACACATGCATAATATACTTTTCAATTATTTATATACTATTCTACTTCTGTTTTGTATAAATTATAAACATCTACCAATATAGAAAGTTTAAAAGGATGACATTAAAAAAATACAGAAAAAAAAACAACTACCTTAAAAAAAAAAAAAGAGCTATTTAAATCATACACACACAAGAAAACCAGAAGTCCGCCCTCACCCCCTCCCCACCCTACACACCAGGAAGGCCTGAGACTCTGGAGCCAAAACTGGAGGTGAGGTTTCAATTTTGACACCCATCTCTCAGCTGGCTTCCTAAATAAATTTTAAAGTAATATTGATCTCTGTGGCCTTAGTTTGGTACCCAAAGCTACCATCAGCTTTGTCTCCTAAATAATTCTTGTATCAAAATGAAAATAAAAATGAAACTATAAATTATTCAAAAGTTAACTAAAATTCTAAACCATATCAAAATGCATGGTGAGAAAGTAAACCTGTGTTAAAAGGAACTTTAGAGACATACATTATTGTATTATTAGAAGTAAAGACTGACAATGGAGATTCCTCAAAAGACTAGGAATAGACTTACCATATGACCCAGGAATCCTGCTCCTGGGCATATATCCAGAAGGAACCCTACTGCAAAAAGACACCTGCACCACAATGTTCATAGCAGCAAAATTTACAATAGCCAAGACATGGAAACAGCCTAAATGTCCATCAACAGATGATTGGATAAAGAAGATAATGGTATATTTTTACGATGGAATACTATTCAGCCATAAAAACCGACAACATAACGCCATTTGCAGCAACAGGGATGTTCCTGGAGAATGTCATTCTAAATTAAGTAAGCCAGAAAGAGAAAAATACCATATGAGATCGCTCATATGTGGAATTAAAAAAAAAAAATACAAAACAAACAGACTCATAGACATAGAATACAAACTTGTGGTTGCCAAGGGGGCAGGGGGTGGGAAGGGACAGACTGGGATTTCAAAATGTAGAATAGATAAACAAGATACTGTATAGCACAGGGAAATATATACAAGATCTTGTGGTAGCTCACAGTGAAAAAAAATTGTGACAATGAGTATGTGTATGTTATGTATAACTGAGAAACTGTGCTCTACACTGGAATTTGACACAACATTGTAAAATGACCATAACTCAATAAAAAAATGTTAAAAAAAAAAAAAGTAAAGACTGTCAGTGATTTAAATGTGGAACAGAAAAATGTTGTTATGTAATGATAAGCAAAAGAAGAGGGGAAATTAGTAAAGGATTAGCAGATGAAATAAAGGAGGATAAAGAAAAGGTAACAAAAGAATAAGTGCATTTTAGCTGTTTGAAAATAAAATATGAAACTACTTAAAGAACCTGATGAAGTTAAAATAAGGAACCAAAATAGAGTTAGGAATATAAATTGATATATAGTCACAGATACAGAAAATGTTAAAATACCATAAAATTGTAAAAATAAAGTATATTATATGCAATAAACTTGAATATAAGAATACATTACTTAATGGAAGTAATTTTGAAAATCTAGAGGAAATGCAATTTTTTGGTAAAATACAATTGACAAAATTTACCCAAGAAGCATGAGAAAATCTGACAAATCAATTATAGTAGAAATTGAGGAGACTAATAAAAATATAGTAAAAATAGTAAGGTACAGCACTCAGATTTGCAGACCAATTTCTGTTTTAAACAACAGTGTATCTATGTGTTTTACACTATTCAAAGACAAATGAAAAATGGAACTCCACAGCTCATTTTTAAGCCCAAACATCTCTAAATTCTAGCCAGGTTAAAAATGCACAAGATATTTAATATCATTTGTAAATATATAGATGAAACTTCTAAATAAAATTAGAACAAGTTAAGTTCAATAAATATAGCAATATGCATAATCAGGTGGAGTACTGTAGAAATGAAAAATGTTTCAACATTAAGAAACATGTTTATGTTGCTAATGTATTAATGAAACATAATTTATTATTATACTAAGAATATAAAAAAAAAACATGTAAGTTCAAAATACTTAGATAGTTCCTGAAACTCAGCTATCATTCCTAATGTTTTTCAATTAGAAAGAGTTGCCTACCTAATTAAAAGGATGGATATGTTCCAAAAATGTCTGAAATACCATAGAAACTTGCAAATACTTGACTATTTCTGTTCAAATTAGTAATGAGAAAGAGAAGCCTACATATGATTGTAGACACAGAAAACTCGAGATATGTAATTAAAAACTAACAAGCAGTCACTTTTTAGAATTGGTGAGACTTTCATAAAGTGCCTACATATACATAATAAATATGTAAAAGTCTGTAGACCTTCTATGTAAACAATAAACACTTTGAAGTGGAAATGGGGGGATAAAGAGACCTTAGCTCAAGAACATCAAAACCAAAAAATCATATTAAATAGAAGAAAAGAAAGATACAGAATCTAATATGAAGATAATCACCAGATTTTATTAAAAAGTAAAATAGTGCTGAATGATTAGAAAAATCATCTTTCTGGAAAGTACTAATATCATTAAAAATGCCAGTCATACACAAGTTAATTTCAGTGAGAATCTTAAAATCGTGGTTTAACTGAATAGAATGACTTTAAAGTCCACATGGGAGAATTTGAGTAAGAATTTCACACAATAATTAGGAAAAATGAGTGGTAGTCAATGGAGGTTCTCCATGAGAGGTAATTTATTGATCTCAATCAGGTTTTGTAGTTACAGCCACAGTAGCCACCTCTGACAGATAACATGGGAAATTAATTCATGAATGATATTGGGTAGCACATCTGATCTTAGACAAGGTAATAGTTTTGGATACGACGCAGCTATGATCATCCCCCAAGGCCATGTAAAGAGAGGTCCCATGAGGAAACCACTGCTACTGTAACAGGAAAAGTTACACCACAGCCAGCATAGAAATAGGGGACAAAAATTTGGGTCTAGAGCCTTCTGAGACCTGGGCTGGGATAGAAAAAAAGGCTATGTAATAAGAATAAAAGTGATCCAGAAATAGGCACACTGTCAAAAGATATTGAAGACTTTGAACCATTTTAGTCCCTAAGTTGAATGAAGTTGCTATAGGACAGCCAGTGTCCCCAGATGCCTGCCAGAAGCATAAATACATATTTCTCTATGGAGAAACATATCTTCCTCAGACCCAAAATATTTTTTTCAGTTGTGTGTTATGTCTGATGCCCAGTGAAAACTAATAATGTGCATGAAAAGATAATATGACTGAAAACCAAGAGAAACAAACAATAAGAACAGTTCCACAAGGGGATGATACCTTGAAATAACTATCTGATACATAGTCAAGAAAGTAAGACATAAAATTAAACTTTTGACAGAGAACTGGAAACCAAGAAAAAAATAACAATGTAAATTTTGAAACATATGTGTAATCTAAAAATGCCAAACTCAGAAAAGGGAGTAGAATGGTGGTTGCCAGTGTGTTGAGGAATTAGGACATATTGGTCAAAGAGTACAAACTTCTAGTTATAAGATGAATATGTTCTGAAGGGTCTGCAGTACAGCATGGAGATCATAGTTAATGATACTGTATGATATGCTTAAAATTGTTAGAAGAGTTGATGTTAAATGTTCTCACCACAGAAGGAAGTGTGATATGATGAAGGTGTTATGTGTTAGCTACTGTGGTAGTAATCATTTTGCAACATATATAGAAGTGTATCAGATCAATACATTGTGTACCTTAAACTTACACAATGTTATATGTCAGCTAAATCAGCTTTATTAGCTAGAAAAATACAGTAACCAAAATCAAGGATGTAAGGGGCGTATTTAGTAGCATTAAGAAACAACTGAATAAAGAATCAATGAAAGAAATATATCTAGTATTTTACTCAAAATATTCAAAAACAAGGCACAGGGAAATTTAGGAATTGAAAACAAAGATTTAAGGATCAAAGATAAAGGAGCAGAGAATATCTAACACTTGTGCAGTTGGAATTCCCAAAGGAAAGGGTGAATGAGGCAAAAACAGTAGATAAAGAATGTTTTCATTTTCCCTCAACTGACAAAAGATACCAAGTCACAGATTCAGCACATGCCTATGAAGAGGAATTAGGGCTTGACAAACTCTACATCTGCTACTTTACCACTGAAAATGAGACAGAGGGACAGTCTTAGCACAGCCAGAAATATGAAGATGTGTGACCTGCAAAAAGCATCGTGAACACTATGACTAATTTTTCCAAATTAAAAAGCAGCAGTCAAAAGACAACAGAATAGTAACCCTGAAAGAAAATAACTGCCCAACGAGAATTCTATGTAATTAAAAATATCCAAAAATTAATTATTAAACAAACCAAAACCAAAGCTTTTACCAGAAAACCTGCACTAAGTACCAGAGTGTTTTTCGAAGTGAAAGAAATGATCCTAGATAGAAGTTTAAAGATTTAAGAATAAAGAACAACAATAACAAAGTGGATGTATAGTTACATCTGAAAAATATTGACTCTGTAAAGCAATAATAGTAATGTTTTTGGAATATACTGTAACATGGAATTAAAGTAGAAAAACAACAATAGCACATAATATGTTAGTATTGGAATGTGTTAAGTGTTCTAATATTCTTGCATTGCTTGACAAAAGATGAAATAACTAGTTTATATCAGACTTTGATGAATCAAGCATGAATGCTTATTCCTTTAGTTTCACCACGAAAAGAAAAGAAAAATATAAACCTAGCAACCTAACAGGAAAAAAACTAAATATTAAAAAATATATGTGCTCTCTGCCTTAGTGCCATCTTCTGAGAAGTCTCCTCGCCGTGACAGCGAAGTGGAGGAAGAAGCGAATGCGCAGGCTGAAGTGCAAAAGAAGAAAGATGAGGCAGAGGTCCAAGTGAACTTGTACACCCATGGAAGCCACAGGAGCAGAAGCAAGGAAAGCCAGAGGCCAGGGACGCTGTTAGATACTGTTGGACTGCATGTCTACTGTCTAGAACTTGTCACAATGGATCTGGAACATCTACCGCCGTTCTGATCGCCTCAACCATCTTTAAGAGACCCATCTTGCTCATATCAAAACAGGCCCTTTTGGTCCTTTGCCCTGGACCTGTGATATTCTGGACTGGTTCTGTTCTCAGTTGTGGCTGAATGTAACATGTGTACAATAAACCATCTCTTCTGCTGTCTTAGCTGAAGAAAAAAAAAAGGCTCAGTTGATAAATAGGAAGGAAAGAAAGGAGAGAAAAGAACATAGAATAGATAAGGACACTTAGAAAACAAATAGTGAGATGGTGGATTTAAACCCCAATATGTCAGTAATTAGTTACATTAACTTGAAATGAGATATTGTCCTAAAAAATGCAAGATAAAGATTGTCAGGCTGGGTAAAAAAATCAAAATCCATCATGTGTTTCTTAGAAGAAAAACATCTAAAGCTAAAAATGCAGAAATAATATCCAAATATATAAAATTATACTTTGCAAACATTAACCAAGGACATTGGTTTAACTATAAATACAAAGGAAGAACATTCAAGGCAAAAATCATAACTTGAGTTAAAGATGGACATTTCATAAGCATGAAAGTTTCATTTTGCCAACAAGATAGAAAAATTCCAACTTTTTATGTGCCTAAAATTAAAGCATAAAACACATAGAGATTAATAACTAGGCGACAGACTAATTTACAATAATAATAAGAGGTTTTAGCACAACTCCTCTCCATGCAAACAGAATAAACAGACAAAATCAGCAATGATACAAAAACTTTAAACAACACAGTAAGCTTTACCCATTGGAAATATGTAAACCAATAATGCAACAACCATAGAATATACATTGTATTCAAGCGCACATAAGCATTTTTAATTGATTGATCTGAGTCACAAGAAAATCTGAACAAATTTTAAATGACTTAGAACATTCATAGTAAGTTTCTAACCATATCACAGTTAAGCTAGAATTTAAAAGAAAGATAACTGGGAAAAAAAAACAAAAAACCTCTGTACATTTGGAAACTCAAAAACAAAATTACATTTCTAAGTTATCCATGGTTCAAGGAAAAAATAAAACAGAAATAACAATACAGTTCTAAATTAAAGTAATTAATTGAAACTAAAAGCTCCTTATTGTAACTGAAGTTTTCCTGAGAGGGAAATTTATAATCTTAAATGTATACATTAAGAAAAAAAAGAATGCTAAACTTTAATTATCCAAAAATCTAATTAAGGTACAGGTGAACAAATTAAAATCGAATTGTACAAGTAATAAAATACTAGAGAAATCAGAAATGAATGAAATTAAACACACGCAAAAAGAGAATTAGCAAAGTTAAAATTGGTTTGTAGAAAAGTTTGATAAAATTGATAAACTCTGAAACACAAATTAAAATATAAGAAGTTATAGGAAAAGGGAACATAAAAGTTTACACCAAAAGACTATAGAGATATTAAAATTATAGAAATGGATATGATAAACAAATTTTGCCATTAGATTTGAAAGTTAAATGAAATAGTAAGATTCTTAGAAAATACAACTTATTAAAAATATAAATATTATGTAATTAGTGTATTTATCCAAGAAATGAAAATGTTATCCACAATTTTAAACTCAATTAACATAATTGCTACATTCACAAATTAGGAGAAAAGTAATTTGACCCTCTAAACTGGTGAGAAGCATTTGATAAAATTTGACATTTTTTCTTGATTTAAAAAAAGGCAAACTACAGTTAAGAGTAAATTTCCACACTCAAAAAAAGAATATGTAGAAAATAAAGAATATGTAGAAAAACACTTAAAGCAAGCAACCTACTGGAGGTAATCTCTAATCAACTTATTTTCGACATTTATAACCATCTAGTCACTGTAATAAGTCAAGAAAGAAAAATGAAAGTTATGGGGACTTGAAAGTATATTTAAATACTCATATTTGCAAATTGATGTGATTATATTATGGAAAACAAAAAAAACTGACCACTTAATAAAAACAGTAAGTTGACTGTTATGCTGAACAAAATGGCAGCATAAAAAAAATCAGAAATGACTAGAATGTACAAAAATGTAAGGTACCATTTATAATGGCAGCCAAAATATCAACTATGTAAGATGAAATACAACAAAATAAGCAGAAGATTTCTTTGACACAGAAATTTATGTAACATATTGAGAAAAAGCAGAGAAGACTTAATCATTGGATTGCCATACTTATATATTGGAAAACTCAATAATACAAAATATGTTAATTTTCCCAAAGCAATGTATATAAATTGAATGTGGCTCCATCCAGCCAAAACCCAATTGTGTGTATCAATGTGTTTGTTTAAATTTATGAAATGGTTCTAAAAATTCAAAAACCCCAAAATGCTTAAGACACTTTAGAAGGCAAAGTAAAATGTAGGAAGAAATGCATAAACACATATGTAATTTTGTTATAAAGTAAAACTATAATTAAGGCAGTATGGTCTTAAAATATATATATATATATATATAAAGAAACCTATATGAAATAAAGCGAAATGTCCTTGATGACGTGTGTTTACCAGATTTTTGGACACCCTAAAAAATCATATAAAAAAAAACTAACTAAACAATTTGATATAAGGACAGAAATAAAGAAATTGACCAATAGAACCAAATGGGAGTCCCAATACAGACCAACATGTGTTTATGTGTTCTGTATGTGTGTGATAATTTAGTATGTGATACAGACAGCACTTTTCAATCAATGGACAGCACTTTACAAATCATTGAAATAATTTTGTTAGCACAAGTGACTATACCTTTGGAAAAGTGAAACAGTTAAATTATTTCAAATACTCAAAATATTCAGGTTAATATGTATTTCTCAGCAGAAACATACTTTAAAAAACTCTAAAACTATTAAAATTGTATGCACAAAATTATGTTTGCAAACTTGGAATAGGAAAACATAAAATATGACTCAAAATATGAAAGTCATAAAGAAATATTTTGATGTGATCCAGCAATCCACAGACAGTGAAACAACTATAGCCAATAAATAGGATAGGCCGACTTTTTTAGTAATCAGGTAAGTATACATCAAAGCCATTGAGATGAAAATTTTATCCTGTCATATTTTAAAAATTTGGATGTTTAATAATATAAATATAGATGAGAATGTACATAAAATGGATTCTCTCTTATATTAGTATTAATTCAAAATTATCTATTGAATATTAAATGTGTTAATTCCATAATCCAGGCTTTCCACTTTGAGGTACCTACACTAAAAAAGTTACATGTTAATGCACAGGCAATGAAGGAAATTTATTTTAGATTGTAATAGTTAAAACTTATAAGAAATCTAAATGACTATCACTAATAAATAAATTATGAAACACCCATAGTATAGATTATTACGCAGTTATAAGATTTCATGGAATTCTCCAAATGGATTCTTACATTCAAAACACAAGCACAATGTAATGAACATGCTTTTAGATTCCAAAAAATGACACCTTTTTGCACATACATGTGTTTCTCACTGTATATAAAATTTCTCTAAAGACATACAAAACCGATAGCCCTGATAACCTCTGGGTAGTAGACTAGGCTGGATGAGTGGTTTTACAAAAGGCTTGATAAGACGAATGAGTTCATATATTATTTCAATGATTAAAAGTAGATTTTTAAAATGTAGCACAGCTTTATTGAATAGCTAGGGGAGGATAGCTCTAATTATGCCATGTCAATTGTTTGCCTCTAATTGCTTATTATGCATAAATTGTTTCCCTCAATGTGTGGCTGGCTTTGTAGTTCTTCCATTCTCTCTGCACTCTTATTTGGAATGATTGGGTTCTGCATCTGTGTGCTGCAGTATCTTCATGTGAGATCAGAGTGTGGTCTGCTCCTGTTGATAGGATGAGAGGGATGTTTTCCACTTCCCATCTTTTACTGGAAGAGTTAACTAAGCAAAATTATTTAAGCCAAAGTCCTGTCCTTGTAAAAGTAGCAAATGTCCTCTCTGGGAAGCACAGAGACTGTGTGATATGTAACCTTTTGATACTCAAGATACATGGGATATAGCCAACGCAGTAGAGTGTACTGGATAAGAACATGGCCTTTTAATGTAACATCTCATTTTCAAATTAAAGGGGAAAATGCATTATCATTTCAATACATACAAATAATCACTGATAAAAGTAGGTTTTGGTGAGAACTCTCTAGCTTGCAGATAGCCACCTTCTAGCTGTGTTCTCTCTTGATGGAGAGAGAACAAGAGAAAATCTCTGGTATGTCTTTTTATAAGAGCACTAATCCCATCATGAAGATCCTCCTCTCTTGACCTCATTCAACACCAGTTATCTTGCAAAGGCCCTATCTCCAAATGCCATCACATTGGGGGTTAGAATTTACACATATGAATTCGGGGGAGGTACGTAAACATTCAGTCCATAATGGTGTTTAAATAAGTTTGAGAAAGGACTGCCCACTTAAATGTTGAGTAGAGGCAGAGATTCCTAGATATTTTTGTCTAATGCACTCTCTTTGGTCTCTTAGACCATCATGAGATATGTCTCCAAATCACTATAGATATTTGAGTGATTTCTCATGCTAAATAGAGTGAAAGTTATCTTTGCAGTCTGTGCCTGAGCTACTGGCCTCCCGGTCTCATTTGTTCAAACTCTTTTGAGCTTATTTGTTGCTTTGCAATCTGCAGAGTTCCAGAGAGTATATTTGACTGGCAGCTTAATTATCTTAAGTATCTTCAGCTACACAGGTGATAAGTTCCAAGCATGGGTAACGAAACTGGAACAGTCATTTTTCCCAAAACCTTTCAAATATTTATCCTATGGTTGGCTCTCATAATTATTCATCAATAACTTCAAAAAACAGAAAGTTAAGGGAAATGATACCCCTGTGTTTCATTGAGACATTCTTTGCATTTTGATTCCAGAAGAACTGTTTGAAGTCCAGGGTGACAGGAAGTTTTAGGATTTTATCAGCTTTTAAAATATGCTCTTCTCTCTCTCAGAAAAATTATCAAATGCTTTATGGCCTACACACACAGTAGTTCATCTTGCCCCCTTGAACAACCAGCTCGAACAGTGCTGCTTCACAGAGCAAGTGAAGAGCATGTTGAAATTTTGGAGGTTGACGAAGGGGAATGGGGGAGAGACGGTTCTCATTACAATATTCCCTGTTTCATGCTTTTTTTCCTCTTTATTAAATTTCAAATAACTTACCATTTACTAACATGTAGAAAAAATAATTTTCAATAAAATGCAGTGGGAAGAAGAAAGACGTATGTAATATGTTTTCTCTATCATAGCAGCATCAGTAAAAAGTCTGAAGATAAAATTTGCTTTTATCCAAGTACTTTACTAAAATTTTTAACTTACGCTTCAACCAACATGGAAAGAGTACCTGTCCTTTTTAGATCTTTTGGCATTTAAAAGATGGACAATAACATGGAATATATTTTCTTTCTATTTTTAAAAAGTACAATGTTCAGAAAGTGTATTTCCCAGTCAGCATATGGCTACATTTTTCTGATTAAGGCTAATAGAATGTCCCAGCTCAAGGCATGCCTGTTGAATCAAGAGTGCTAGAAAATCCCTGAGTAATTCAGATTTCAAGAAAGGTTATTTCTGCCTAATGTACTCTTTCATTGCAAAATCAAACTCTGTAGAGATGTTTTAATCCAAAAAACTTGATTGGGCTTTCCTGTATCAAGTTAAAGAGGAAAATCTAGATGGGATATTGTGAAAGAAAAGAATGGCACGATTTCATATGTATTTAGGAAGGTATATATTAATTCATCACATTTACATAAAAAGGTACTTTTAAGTATATCATCAAAATTGATTTTCACATCTGTTGTCAAGTCATAGAAATATTTTAAATGAGGCTTAAAGTAAGCTCCTATCTAAAATATAAAAATAAGTCTCATTTGGAATTATGTTATATGTAAAGACCCTCCACAAATATCCCATTTGGGACTATATGTTTTGGCTGGTTTCAGAAATTTCAATATAATGTAGTTTTAAAATCATGGATTTTTAATCAAAAGGTGGATAGGCATCAACAGACGATCAGATAAAATTTACTGAAAATGTCATGGCTAGCCTGAAATCTATCAATGTTCAAGGGAAATGTCTTGAAAGATTCTTAGAGTAATTTGATAAATGTGACAGACTTCTATTTGGGTGAACGTAAATATCATTCTTATTCTAGGGTAGACTTAGTCCTTGGTAACATCCTTATAAAATATTCATAAAAGATTGAATCCTTATAACACCAATAGATACCAGTTAAAAACTGAAAAACTAATATATTCAATGAATGCCTACCTACTAGAACAAAACCTAGGCTTTTTAATAGACTAGAGTAGATATATTGGTCATATATACCACAGTTTTTTAGTTTTGGGTTTACCTTTCTTAATATAAGCAATGTAAGCAATCATGCTGATAATAAGTACCATGCTATACCCTTTAACATGCTATACCCTTTAACACATAGGTAAGGATGCTTTCTTGCCTATCAGTAAGAATCTTTATCAAGATAATGAAAGAAAAGTCGTATTGTCTTTAACGTACTCTTAGCATATCTGTGTGAGAAGGTCAGTTCATGTTTTGAAGTATAGGCTGGTTAAACAAGTATGTCTGTGTGCACACATGTGAGTGTACATATGTATACTACCTACATACACATGAATGCATGTAAATGTGTGTATATATCAATACCTTTGTGTCCGAATCTTTGCATCATTGTATACATGTGAATGCACATATTGCTTGAATTCTGCTCCTCTGGGAAACCTATACCAGGATGGAATGAATAGTGTAAGAAATTCACTGGGGCAAACAGTTGTGAAGGATAAAGGAGAGAAGAAACAGGGGTGGATGTGGGAGAATCTTCCACTGACAGTATCGGTCTGACACCTGAGAAAGAAGAGAGGGCAGGATAGAGGACTTAACAAGGAGAGGCTTGGACTCTAGCGCAACTCTGAGAAATCCTTAGCCAAGCTGATGGTAAGCTCCAGGGTAAAGACTGCCCAGTAGAAGGGTTCTGCAAGGCTGACCCCAGGACTCCTACCAGGCCCAGTCATTGGCTAAGAACAGCCTGGGGAGATGGAGGTCCTGGCCTCAACCCCGTTGTGGACCCTTCTGAAGGCACAGCAGCACAAAGCTGTCAGCAAGCTCCTCCACTTAGAGCAGATTCTCTCTCGAGGGAGGTCTGAGTAGAGCAAGCCCACGGCTGTCACACACACCTACCTAAGTTAACATAGATTAGATCAGCCATTCCTTAGTCTTTCTGAACCTGTGATTGATTATTGATGACCTTCCCAACTTTGTATCCCTTCCTCAGGATTCTGTAATGATGAACTGGCTCGTCAAAGAGTGTTAGGCATTTTGAAGGGAGAAGATATGGATAGCCAAAAAGATTTCACATCCTTCAGCAATTTGTACAGAATAGAGGTTATTTGCCTATAAATACTGTCATATTTCCACATTGGCTGATAGTTCTATCATTTCCTTTGCCAGAAAGATGAATTATTCTTGGAATCCTATGTTGTGTTGTTAAATGTCACCAATAGTCCATTAACCACTAGAGACACAGAGGAGTGTTGTTGATGCCTGTATTCAGAAATGCTTAGGCCAGAATTACAGATTTCAAAAACCCAAGTGACTTACTCGTGATTTAAAGCTCTGCCTGCAACTTCCTAGATCCAAACAGAGAGCAAGGGTGGGGTGCATTTCCAGCAGATATATGTGGCTAGTGTCAGAACTGAAATAGGCTAATCCCTTGTCAGATGGCTCTGGATGAGGGGTCGGAAGGAAGTAGAACAAAAACAGCCTTTGTTATGGACCAGTTGTTAGCCCCACCAGCCCCATTCCTGTGTTGAGACCTTTACCCACAGTGCCAGGGGATTTGGAAGCTGGGCCTTTGGGAGGTGACTAGGTTTGGATGAGATCATAAGGGTGAGGTTCTTGTGATGGTTTTAGAGTCCTTCTATGAAGAAGTGCTTGGGAGGACATGCCAAGAAAGCAGCTGTCTGCAAGCCAAGAAGAGAGTTCTCATGAGAACCTGACCATGCTGGCAACTTGATCTTGGACATCCCAGCTTCCAGAACAGTGAGAAATAAATGTCTCTTGTTCAGGCCACTCTGTCTGTGGTATTTTTGTGGCAGCCTGAGCTGAGACAGCCTGTATCTGAGAAGTGAGGGAGAGAGAGGAAGCGACCATTGCTGTTGTGGTTGACTCACATTGTCCCAAACATGGAGATCCAGAAGCTTCCTGAGTCTGGTAGGATGCCAGGAGTGGGAGGAAGCCCAGAGCAGTACAGTGGAAATGAACTCCAACCCTCAGCTGAGCAACGACTTTGCCACCATCTACAGCCTACAGCTATGGAAGAGGAACAAATGATGTGGCAAATGGATGCAGATCATTGAAATTCATTCCAGCTGGGGACCCTGGGGACTGCACTGATCCACGTGCTGAGAGTGTGTTTGAAAATATCTTCCTTTTCTCACACACTCTCCTGAAAAATGGAAGAACTGGAGAAAAAATCGGATTTCAGCAAACCCTTAGTTGATGTTTTTCTTGTCCAGTTTGACTTACTCACACACTCTCCATTGTTCTTCCCCTGGCTGGTGCCTTGTGTGTTTAAAGCCCAAACTTCCCTGAGCATTGAGATTCTTCCTCCTCCACACTGAACTTCTTCAATGTTAACAGAACCTTCTTAAGTGGAAGACAAAATAATCATGTTAGATATCAAGAGAGGATTGTAGCATATAATAATTTCATCTTGCAGACCCTTTATAGGTTTTTAATGTGTTTCCTTATATATCTAAAATTAAGTATAATCTTAGAAAAAAATAATATTTATGGCTCTGAAGCCACCTTTTTGCTTTTGAATGGCAAATTTGCAAAAACACAAATATGAGATACTGGTTCATCATATATATATATAAAACAATTGTTAAAATTTTTAAATTTATTCTTCTGTAGATCAATATATTGATTGCTGTTATTTTATCCTAAACTGAAAAGAATATTTCTAAAACCTCATATGACAGTCCCTCAAGAGCTTCACGAAAACTAAATAAATAAAAATCCCGGGCTTTGCATTGTGGAACTAAGAAATCTGGATTGTTTAGATAAAGTTTGGGTAAGAATTTGAATGTCAAGTGCTTATTCCACTGAACCTGTTGGAATTCACCAATCTCTTCTGCACGTGTGATGCAATGTGATGTGTGCCGAGGGTGAATTTCTTTGAGCAACTGAATAATTTCTTTGCACTCTGGTCTTCAGTGCTGATTAGTTCTTTCTTCTCTGGCTTGTTCATACAAAGGCTGCCTTGACATCAAGAAAGCCTGGAAACATCTAGAAAAAACTAGAATTATGCAGTTAGGTAAAAAAACAACAACAAAAAAACCAAACTCAGATTTTCATTAGCACAGTCTGTCTATACAGAAACCCATATATGGTCCCAAGGAACAGATAATATATTTAACTCTGTGAGTTAGTTCATTTTAATTAAAGGGAATGTAGCCTTTTGATCTATGGAATAAACAATCTAACAATAGGAAAAATGCAATCTGTCGAGACATATTTGAGTTATTTTGCAGTAATTGGCTTGGCAGCAGCTTCAGTCACAGATTTCTGTTTCACAGATTGTCCCCAAATGAATAAAGGTTTGCTTTGAAATGTAATTAATATTACGTTCAGCTGCAAGACATTCTCAGGTTGTCAGAGGAATTTGAGGGAGGTAGCTACAGAAAGTGAACAAGATAAAAGTGAAACTGAAAAATAAATTAAGTCAAATTATGGCACACCAAGTAAACTGGCCCAATACAAAATATCAGTGTCGTGAGCTGGATTTTACCTGCAGCTCAATCTCCTGTGAACATGAAAATGATGGATATGGTCAAATAATTCACAGGGTATGTATGTATTTGACAGTGACTGCCTCATTTTATCATTTAAACATGAACAGTGAATGTGGGGAATGTAAGAGCTATTTTGTTCTCTAATGAGATGGAACAGATCTGAAGGCATCAAGGCTGCACTGGGGGAGTCGGGCCCCCTGAGTTCAACACACATTGATCAGTCCTGCTTCCTCACTGCAGTCATTAGTCATCTGCTTGCTGCAGGCCGTTAAGTAAGTATTGAGTTTTACTGGTGAAGGCCGTAAATACTAGTTGTATGTGTTCAATTACAAATGTTTTAATTACAGTATATTTCCATAAGTCCAACTATTCTATTTTAGTAGGGGATATGGACCTATACAAACAACCCAGAACAAACAGAAATGTAGTTGCAGTGAGTCATCCTCAGAGATGGTTATTAACCAGTATATTTAAAACACCAAGGCCCAAGATACATCATCGTTTAAATATAAGTGATACTAATTGCACACACTAGTGGAATCTTAACTATCTTTTCTCCCCCTTTTGACGAGGGAATTTGTAAATACATTCGTACTTATTAGCCTTAACAGTTGACTGTGGTAGTTAATATAATGTTAGAAAAAATATTGTAATTTACAAATAAGAACATATGGTTTATTAAAAAATAAACGTGATTTTTTTTTCAATCTGGTCTACTGGCATTAGACTTTTGCCTTACAGTGTATCCTTAAAAGGTACAGTTGCTTCGCAAATCAGCAGAAACTTGGGTGTTTTTGCAGAGTTTGTACTGGAAAACTATTTTATTCTATGTTCAAACATCTAGATTGTTTCCTATTCACAATTAACCCTGTCTTCTTGTGACATAATTATCACTGTCATTATGTGACCTACAATTAGCTTCCACCTGTGATGCCAGGAAAATTTGATAATACAAAGAAGTTTGAGGAAGGATATTTTGAAAGGAAAAGGAAGAGATTGGAAATATGGCTTACCATCTATCCCAACTCTGGCTGGAAGACCAGCTTTTGAACAAGCTGTTATTTTCCACATGGGAGTAGCATTGCTACAGTAAAATGCCAGACTTCATCCATCATAATGTCATGGCTCATATTAAAATGTCTTCAGGGACCAAAGGGAGGGATGGGCCAAAGACATCAAGTCAATTTTCAGGCAATTGCTATGGTTTTTAGAAACTAAGCCCAATGTGATAGTGTTATGACTGCACAGAGGGAGATTATAAATAAGGTCCATACATCAAGGGAGGAAGTAATTTAGAAAAAGAAAGCTGATTTGACTTTTGTGTGAATCTGAACATATGGTTAGGGCACAGCTGGGTTATCATTCTATATGTTCTCATAAGAGAAAAGAACCAAATCAACACTTGAGAGAAATTAGCCCATCACCTGAGTCTTGAAACTGACAGCTCTGAAACCAGACGTCCCTTTTGATCAGTTGATAAGGACTCAGGATTATTTTGCATTTGTTATTATTTAATTACAAGAAGCTCTAGTTAAGCATTATTATTTGGTGACCTTGTTAGCTAAGAACCTGCTTCTCTATGGAGGTGTCTTTTCTTCAGAGAATGGGGAAGAAGGATTGGCCCAATTAAGAGACCTGCAATGCAGGTGGCATTTCAAATGTGAAATTCCTTTTTCTTGGTTGAGCAGCTTACTGTTAAATTTATAAGAGGTAAAGCACTGCAGCCTGTATTTGGCAATATCACCTCACTCTGCAAACAGTCTCTGCCTTCCAAGAACTTAAACATCATTAATAAGCCTTGCATGGAAGAATTGGCAAAGGGTGGATAGGGGAGAACCTTGTGGTAGTTCTGTTTGTAAATATGACTGAAAAAAGATGTGACATGACATGGTCTTTTGCAGCAGAATAAAAATTAAAATCTAAATGTTTGTGATATCCCACCTTCTATTGAGACTTTAATTATGACCATATAGACAGCTGAAATCTTCCTTATAAACTGTGGGATCTCAGTAAGGCAGCATACACAACAAAACTGATTCCAGCAATGTTCCTAATGTATAGTTTTTGCTGTCTAATATGAGGAAATAGAGCTTTGTACAAGTGCTAATCTTCAAATGCTCTAGTCCCCAAATTGTTACGTGTTGGAAGAAGCTGTGTTTCAGTCTCCTGATTGTCAAAGTAAGTTAGTAGACATCCCTTCCTGCATGAAGGAGATGTGCAGTGACACTCTGGTGGCAGATTAGAGAGTACACAACACCACAAACTGTTACAGAAGATAGAGCGTAATGGCACGGTATCCTTTTTAAAACTATAATATGTGCAGAGATGATTAATAAGGAACCTAATTTGGGGGAGAGACAGGCTACACAAAGATTGAGAAAATAAACTGCCTCAAAATTTCACAATAAGCAGCTCAGTTGGAAATTGTTCTAATATGTGCTGGGGGAAAAAAGGGGGAAAAATAGATATTTCTTTTGAACATTCAATTATAGTTTGTTCACATGCAAATCAAGAATTTCCTAAACTCTGGAAGGTCAAAATCAGTCAAGAGAGTCCAAATAGTTTTAAGTCAATGTAGATGTCTTATTTAACTGGATGTAAACAAGATTTTATTATTTACCAAAAAAAAGTTTGATGCACCGTTAACATTAGTTTTGCTGTGTTTAATTATGTAGCCATTTGTGATTTGATTTTTGATTTTAGTAGACTGATATATAATTTTAGTCTTGTATTCAACAGAGAGATTTACTCAAAATGAACTTACTATATGTGTTTATGAGCAATACAACAGTGAGTTAGCTAAGTTTAAGCTAGTTATTGATTTATGAAAAATGGATAGAGAAAAGAGCAGAGCTATTTGTAGAAGATCTTGATACAATTCTCTGACCAGAGTGAAAGTAAATCAGCCAGGGACCTGGTTATTGGTATATCGTTTTATGAAGATATGCATTCTAAGTCTTCTGTAAGTAGCAGGGCACGTGTAGATTACTGAAGTTACCACCATCTTATAGTCATCTTCTTTCTCAGTTTTAAAACAGTGAAGGAAGCATCAAACCAAGAATTATTAGAGGGAAATGTTTTATAGGTACTCTTCCAAAATGATGAAATCTCATATAAGTTGAAAACATTTATGTTTTTGTATTTTATCATTATTTTGTTTTTAATGAATAAAGTAAGCAGACAAATAATAATACAGTGCTCATTCTCAAATCAAATGATTCATTTAACAAATAGTAATTGGAGAGTTTGCTATGCAAGATGTTTAACAAGTGCTGGAACCACCAATAAGAATAATGAGTAGCATTGTTATTGTCGCTGCTAAAACCTCTGAGTGCTTGACATGCCATATTCAGTTCATGCTCATAACAACAGAAAGGGTTAGTTGTTATTACTCCCATTTTCCAAATGGGGAAAGTGAGCCTTTGAATGCTTAGAAAACCTTGCCTAATGGTACAAAGGTAGTAACTGGGAAAGTAGATCCAGGACATCCTGGCTGAGTGTTTGGCTAGCTCAGCTCTCAGGGAGCCATCTGAAATGAGATAAAAGTTATAAGAATATATAATACAAATTGGAGCATCCCGTAAGACAGAGGGAAAAAATCACATTGAAGGTGGGTCATGAACTTTTGAGGAAATTTTCATAACACTGCCACTGACATATCTTTGAGAAAAATCCACAATTCTTTGTATGCTTCTCTTTTGGTCACCTGATAAATGGAGATGTTTCTTCCATCAGTTCTTTGCTAAGAAGAATTTTGGATGGTTGGCCAAAATGTCTCAAGTGCCTTTCTTTATGATAAATAGAGAACAGCTGTGAATCCTGGAATAAGAATTACTGTTCTGCCACAGTCCCTCTTCAGCTGTAGTCTTTACACTCAGCACATTGCCTGTAAAAGGCACCCAGGTGACATTCTAGGTCTTGCACAGATTTAAACACAGGGCTTCTCTCCAGGAGTATAAAGTAGCACCTCCGAGTCCCAAACATAATTTGCTGCCCATGATTTGCTTTAATAACACGTGTTTCATTGATTGGTAATATAACCCCTAGAAAAAGGAGTTTTGAATTGGAAATCAAAACCAAAGGAAACTATAACAGTTGTCCACACCAAGGACTGACTCAAACATTTGATTACTCTTTGATGTAGTAAATTAAAGGTTGGTAGGTGGGTTGTTTATAGTGATGATTTAGTATGTGAGAGAGTATAGCTGAGCAGCCAAGAAGGCAGAGAATATGGAGTAAGATACAAATGAGATAATGTGCATAAATCCTTTAGGTCAGTGTCTGGAACTCAGCTAACCCTAAAAAATAGGGGAAAAGGAGCATCATGGAGCAACAATCTTAAAGTGGTAGTGCCTAGGCTTACCCAGCTGGATACACTTACTGTGGCCAGCTGTGAAGATGAGAAGCTGGAAACACTCTGGGGCAGAAGGAATGGGGAAGATGGATTTAGGCTGCCATGTGAGATGTTTTGTGCCCATTAGGAATTGGAAGATCAAATGTTTTCTTCTCTGAAATTTAAATTTTCTTTTTGTTTTGTCTCTTCTCCAGTTCTTTTCTTACCTCGTTTCTCTGTTGTATGTTTCCATCACTTCTTGCATCTTCTCTCCCTTCTTTTCTGTCCTTTTTTTGCTTCCTCTTTTTTGCTGTTTCTTACTACCACTCTACTCTTTTCTCATCATTCTCTATTTTTCCTTGTCACCTTAAACCTTTCTTGTTTTTCTTTTCTGTCTTCTCTCTGTTCTTGCTTTATTCTACTTTGATCTTCTCCATCTGATCATTGGACTTTTGCTGTGTATTCACAAATGTAGTCAGTCCTAAGGAGTACTGCGCTGCTCTGGGAGAAAGGTCAGACTTTTGAAGAATTAATTCTGCATTAACCTCAGCTTGTCCTTTCATCCACTTATGTCCTGAGGGCTTTCCTCCTGCCTTGGACAACGTGGAAGAAGAAACAAGAAATAAATGATGAATTTTGTACCTTTATGTTCAGAATTTTACATCTCACAGTAAAAGAGGGAGGAATTAAAATACATAGCTTTTGAGTTATAGACAAGATGCTCCACAATGGGGAGAAGAGGAAGAGCTAGAGAAGAGGCAAGAAAGTTGGACACAGCCATGGGTGATAAAGGGAACTCTGGTTTCCTCCGCTTCTTATTTGGGTTTAGGATGATAGGTACTCCTTAAAATATGCAGAGCCAAGAGTAGAAGAGGCTGTGTTTGCTTTCCATTTGGAAATCTGGGAGGCAGCAGCTTTTCCCTTCATACTAGCATGGCTGCTAGTAGGGAATTAATCACTGCCTTGGGTGTATAGACAGAAAGACATTGAGGGGCCCCATCATATCAGTGGGCTATTGGCAAGCAGTTGAACATTTCTAATGTCCAGAGGACAAGGAATTTGGATGGATGGATGGATAGCACAGGAGAACCATGGATCCAGATTGCTCTCCGATCTGTGAAGAGGGCAGGTTAAGGGGTAAACTGCCCATTCAGTGGGCAGGGCAAGATTTAAGAATCTTGGAAACTGTAGATATTGGTGCTAATAGCCAAAGACCATAAGGGAATAATTATACATCTCATTGAAAGCTAATACAGGATGAATCAAAGACAGATAGTGGTGTTTTTCTCCATAAATGTTTTCACACTGCATACACCCCTGAGGTTAGAATTAATCCTGATGAGAAATGGTTGTGGGAGGAACATTGCTGGATCTGACAGAGCAGACCTAGAAGTGTTTCAGCTGTAAAGCTGAAATGGACACTTTAGATGGAATTTAATGCAGTTGGAGTCACACCAAAATCTGTGACTTTAGAAGAGCAAAACAACTACAGGACATTCTCCTAGGCCAATATTCATTCCCAGTATTGCTAGCATAAATATCATAGTGGGTGTTTACATTATTCATTCATTTAACATGGGCTTTGGAATCACGTAGACCTGTCTTCAGTTTCCATTCTGCTTCTATTCTTGCTACTTATATGACCTTGAGACAGTCACTTACCACTTTCAAGTTTCACTTTCCCTCTATAAATTAGGGGCAACAGAATACAGCTGTTAATGATATATGGGGCAAGGCACCACAGCTTACAAATTATAGCACTAGGTAAATAGTAGCTCACAAGAATAGTCAGAATAAATATGAAATTTGTTGTTTTTTAGACAGATAAACACAAATCATAATTCTATTCTTTTGTAACAATTCATCAGTATCCCAAAGTTCAGTGGTATTTAGAGTGACCACATAATTTTTCATGAATTCCCCCATTTGAGAAAGGGGAAGCAATTAGTAATTATAGCAGGACTGGACCATTCCATACACAACAGCATGTGTGATCAGCCAACATTTAGGAATCATTTACACTATGGAAAAAGTACAATGCGTTCTTGGCATCAAGAAATAGAAGTCAAACTTTTGATAGTAAATTTTAAAATTTCTGAGTATTGTTTGTGCAGAACCAATATTTTTTCTGTACCTAGCTTTTTATTATTTTAAGGCCACAATATTTGAATTAAAATATTTTACAGACATTAACCCAAATTGTAATACTGGTTAAAATGTGCTGTACTACGGGGGGCATGTTGTAGGATTGAAAAAAAAAAAAAAACCCTTTGTAATCCAAAATATTTTCACCCTTATAAATACAGAAACATATTTACTTAATAGTCCAAAATAAAAAGTGTCTATTTTCTTATATTTTATTTATTCTATGTAATTTGTTGTAGTTTTTAAAGTTCTATATTAAACTTTTTTTTGTAGAGATCTTTGAAATTCATTACATTTAAGATTTTGAATCTTAAGTTTTTTCTCTTAAGAAAATTTTAAGATTCAAATTGAACTTTCAGCTTTAAATCAAATTACTAGTGAAACTACTGGAATAGTAAAGCGTTTAAATGTTCTCTGTGTTGAAGAGAGTTTTCATCTACTTTTATCTGTACATTGTAAAAATACCTTATTTTTAAGAGACCGATCCCCATCCAGGTCTGCATTCCAATCATAGAAAAGATTGATTTGTGCAACATTTGAATGCATTTTTCTTCATTATTAGTGAAATACTGGTTTCTGTGATAATATGCATTTTAGAGAGGAAGGTGTCACTGAGAATGGAACAGTTTTTCTCACTGTACTGAAAGCCCCACTTACAATTTACACCAAATATTTTACACCAAAACCTCCTTAATCTACAGAAAAACAAACAAACAAACAAACAAGAAAATGCATGTATCCCTTCCATTCTCCCCGAGAAACTCAAAGAGTCTGTTTTATACAGAAAATTTATAGACGGCCCTCTCTAGGCACTGTGTTATCATAAGGAATGGTAAACCAGACATGTCTTCCAAAGGGAGGGTGATGGTTTCTTTCGGCCTTTTGGTCCTTGTCTTAAAAGCCGATATTTGTAGGTGGGAACATATTTGAAGTATTGAAATAGGATCACATGAGGAAGTCTCACTGGGATTTGCATTTCGTAATCACAGCTTCCCTCCCTCCCTGCCTCAGAATCCACAAAGCCATTGTGTTGTCTTGAGCTTGATGCTCTGGCATCTCCCATCCTACCCAGCAGCACTTGCATCCTGGCCTTCTCCTTGCCAGCAGTTAGCTCTTACCCTTCTTGTTGCTGGGCATTTATTTCAGTTAATCTTTGTACTGTTTTCTCTCTGCATGCACCTTCCCACCTCATTTTCCATTTATTTGCCCTTCAAAGTCTTCTTTATACTCACTGTGGAAACCTATACTCAGCTGTCGAGTTCGGGAAGATTTATTTTCCCCATTCTATTACCATGATCATGACTTAGCCTGCAAGGCAGAATGTAGCGTTGTGGCTTCTACCATAGACCTCTTAAAAGCATGCATGTGGAATAACACTGAGCAAATTCACTTTTAAAACATGGGCTGGCTTTCAGTATTTTTATTTCGAGCAGCCAACTCTGATCCTGTAACTCTTGGGATTAGATAATTCTGCAGTGAGAATGATTTCTTAGCCCATTGGTTTTCTACCTCCTCTAACACCTCAATCCTATGGAATTCTTTGTTTTCATTAACCAAACCCTTTACTCTCTACCACGTTCTTTCCAATATCTAAAGAAGAAAGCAGACAAATTGAATTTAGATGAATACGGATTTGAAGTTTGATTCAAGAAACAAACTTGGGACCTAGTTTTTCGGAAGTGCTGTTAGATGTTTCCCACTAGAATGTAAGTTCCCACTAGAATGTAAGTCCCATAAAGGCAGGGGTTTTTGACTCATTATTCACTGGTCTATCTTCAGTGCCTAGAATCCTGCCTGGCACATAGTAGTTGTTCAAGAGAAATTTTTCAATGAGTGAATCATCCTTCTGCATAATCTGCCTAACTAAAACCAAATAAATTTCACAAAGTACACATACATCTCAGTTTATTATGTCCTTCAAAAGAACACTGTGTACACAGAGCTGTGTATTAGTGATAACGAAATTTAGACCTGGGTGTTTTCTATTTACTCTCTGTTTACCATGTGAAATGTACAGTCACATTAAGAATGAACTGAAAATAAGGAGCACTGAGCAAATAGAACTATTTTATGGGAATCTGATTAAAATGTAGTTTACCAATATAAAGGTAAATTTTGTAACTTGGCATATGAAATAAGCATCATGCCTGTATCCACCCAGGGAAGGTGAGTGTGTTCACTCATTCCCTGCACTCTGCCTGAGACCTCCTGAGCATAGATCATAGGCATCTGGTACAAGATAAAGAAATGTGATAGAGCAATGTCACTTCTATTTACCATTCACAGTTTATTTCAGAGCTTAAAAAATACTTGTGTACATACTTTAGCTGTTACCAAATGGAAGTCATGGTGGGGAAATAGGGTTCAGTACATGGGGTTCAGAAGATGTCCAGATGCATTTATTAGGTGGGGAAGGAGAAAATGAGCTACATAGGAAAACAGAAGACATCACTCAGCAGCAGAATGAGTCATGGGGTTGGTGGGCAGGGCGTGTGGAAACCCCTCCTGCATGGCTGTGAAGTTGCTCAGGCAGCACTCACTTTGTTCCTGACAGTAACAGGATTAGGGTGAGACCACGAGGGTTACCTGAATTGCCTGAATGTTACTGATGGAGATAATAATACTAACTCTGTCTTATGTAAAGTTCATTTTGAACTTTGAGGAGTTTGTGGACCTAATAAGTCTTATCTTCACAACCCTGGGCTCTGCTGGAGTAACACAGCCTTGTTCATAGAACCTCCAGGAATCAGATAATGACTCAATTCTGTCCTAAAATTTTGCCAGGATCTTGATGGAGGAGACTGAGTAGGAGTAAAATCTTTCACATATATAGAATTAATCTCATTACATTTCCTGTTGTCAGTATGTTGGGGTTTATTTCCTTTTTAGCAGTGTACTATGAGATTTATAAGATAACTGGCAAGAAGGTGTATTTATTTTTACACTACAGGTGTGTGTCTCTTTTGAAAAGGCATGGCTTAAGAGATTTTTTTAGTTTGAATAACAATTGAAAAATAGAACTGGGAGTGAATCCTATTGTGAAGAAAAGACCCCTTTATAATAAAAACAAACCCTCCTGAGCCAGTAACTCAAATATAGATCCAAGAGGCATTTACTAGCCCAGTGGTTCTCAAGCCAGCTACAAGAAGCTTTTTAAAAAATATTTATCTCTGGGCTTCACCCCAGGCCAATTAAACTAGAAACTCTTGGTGTGATGCCCTGGTAATGGTATGAATTTAAAAGCTCCCCGATAGTTCAGATGTGCAGCCTGAGTTGAGAGGAATTGATCATACCCTTTTCTCATCTATCACTTTCAAAGGAATTGTATTCCAGAAGTTCGGTGAGCATTTGTTTGCATTTGGGAATATATTTTCTCAAATGAACAATATTATACATTGTAGTTAATTCCCGGGGCCTTTCCATAAAAGCCTAATTAAGTCCAATGTATCTGAAGCTTAGTACTCTGCTAATGGAATTATAGAACTTAATCACCATGTATAACAGCATTCCTGCTAAAATAGGCTCTCCATTCTAACAGGGAGGGAGAAAGAATAGAAAACAAGATCACTACCTGCAGCTAAGATGAGGAGCCCCTCCCCTCTGCTCACCCCTCCTGCCTCTCACCCACCTGCCTGTCCTTGTGGTCCTCTAGTTGTTAGGAGGTTTGAACGTCTCAGATAGTGCCTCTCATGTCCCTGACTTTCCTCCATTGGGTAGAATTCAGCAGTCCTACTTCCCTTCTGCTGCCCCGGCCATGCTTCTGCCTGAGAGTTCCTGCCTTCTCTGGATACATTCATGGGACCTAGTCCCCTTGTATTTTGCGTGTGTGTGTGTGTGTGTGTGTGTGTGTGTGCTTTTGGTTGATTGGTTGGTTGGTTAGCTTTTCCTCCCTCCATTTTTCTTACTGTCTTTTTGTGATGCAGTTGTTTTTCTGCTAGCAATGTAAAACAGACAAGAGGTAAAACGAATTTTTCTTATGCTCACTCCTCCCCATCAGACCCCACTTAGACCCTAAAAACACAATGCTCATATAATCTGTCTTCAAAAACGGGATTGTTTTGAAATTAAAAGGGGGCATTAAATAATTATGCTGGACAGCTCTAGGTGAAAAGGAATGTTTGTTCCCCTTCAGTATGGCCCTTTGGCAGCTCAGAAGGTTGAGATCAGATTCATTTGCATTTCACTGAGTGTTGGCAAGGGCTTTAAAATAAAGATTAGGAGTGAGGTTGAGTAGGGAGTGTTCCTGTTATCAAAGGAGAGAGAATATTAGGGAATAAATCTCATCTGTATCTATTTTTCCCTTTGCCACCCAAATGGCCACACTGGTCCAGCAGCCCTGGTTTGGGGTGACATTGAGTGACCATAAGGGTTAATCAAGGGAATGGAAATAACTCTCTCCCTAACAGTGGTCTGAGTGAAAGGAAAAGAAGAAGAAAATGTCCAGAGGAGTTGAGAGAGAGGAGAAGATAATTGTTGTTGTCACTGAGAAATAGCTTGGCTATTTTAGGGTAGGGGTATTTTTTTGTAAAGGATAAAAATAAGTTAAACAAGTCAAGTGAGAACTGTTCATACAACCTGAATGTTAAGAAGTGAACAAATAAAGCAGAGTCCTGGGGACTTGAGAGCTTTTTAAACTACCATTCTTTGTTCAAAAAGACTAAATTGTACTAAGCAGAGTTGTTTCTGCTGCTTCTTATCCAGATGTCTTCCCATGCCCCTTTTCCAATTGTATGCATATGGTTGGCTTCTAGTTAGTCAAACCAAGATGTCAGGATCTGGTGCCTCTGACTCAATTGGGAGAGAGTCCATCTCTATGTATGTGAACATCTGTCAGAGGACATTTCTCCTCCTTTCTGCATAGCAAAGTTGGGAAAAGGGAGCTAGTAAATCAGTGTGTGAAATGTCAACCTCATGGTACATTGATTTTTTGGATTTACTTATTTGTCCCTCTGGGAATTTCATTCATGTGACACTTGGCACAGTTACTCATCAGATCATTGTACTGGGATTTTGAATGCCTTCAGTTTTTGAGCGGATTGGCAATATGATTGATCTTGTCATTATTCTCCTTTCAATTTGAATTTATGATCTAATGATCAATTGGATCTCTAGGGAACATTTGAAATTGAATTGGTTTATTCTCTTTTTTGTCTCATTTTCCTCATAATACTCCTACTATTTCAAAGACATCTGACAACCAAATCAAGTCTTTTGGTCCCTGTAAAAATTATTAATACTGGAATGATCAGATACTATTATTTCATATGATAAGAAGAGGTTCTTCATATGGTGAGGCCAGAAGGAGTGGCAATGAATAGGTTGACTAAACCACATGACCTTTAGAGAAGACCCAGGATATGCAGGTAAGGTGGAGCCAGAAGGGAGGAAAATATAACTTCTGCTAGTAGCCATTCTTCATGCTGCCAGCCAAGATGCCTGTTGCATTTTCTAAGCCACTACATTTTGAGTATTTGTGTGTTCAATAGCAGTTAGCTCACTCTTACCAAATAATCATCCAGAGAAAGAGTGGGGATGCCATTTCAGGCAGAGGGAATAGCATGCTGAAAAGTTCTATAGAATTTGTGAGTATGGGGCTGTAAAGAAGGCCAGTGTAGCTGGAAGAGAAGGAGGGGAAATAGTACTTGATGAAGCTAGACACGTAGTGACCCATGGATCAAGGTGGCTTGTCTTTTCCTAATTGTAGTTAGAAACCACCAAAGTGTAGTAATCAAGGAATGGCTGACATGGTTATTTTTATATACAAATGAGTTGGAGGTAAGGCAGAGTGGCTTTTGGGAGGCCATTTAACAAGCTATGACTGTCATTCAAGTGAGACTTTATAGTTCTGTGGACAGCCGGAGAGTGATGGACTGGTGTGAGAGATTTTTGGAAGGGATAGTAGGACTCAGGCTATACAGTTGACCCTTGGAATTGTGAGTTGTGAGTTGGAACTGTGAGAGTCCACTTATAGGCAGGATTTTTTCACTAACTATGTAATACAGTTCTGCAGGGTCTGTAGTTGGTTGAACCAGTGGGTGCAGAACCCTGGATATGGAGAACTGCTTGTAAAGGTATAAGCAGGTTTTGACTGAGTGGAGGTTTGGCAGCCCAATCCCCAAAAGTCAACTGTAGTTATTATTGGGGTAAAGGTGATATTAAGAATAGCATTGATTGCTGTACTTTGCTTAACAAAATGGATAGGAGTTTCATTCAGGAGTAGGAATCTCTGAAAGAATATTGGGTTGTGACCAGCTTGAAATGGGTCAATCAGGGAGTCATAAAGTATCTCCTTTTAGGTATGTTGAGTTCAAATGTGTTTTTTCTAAGTAACCAAGAATACTACAACTGCATTGTCAGGCACATCGTCTATAAGCTTAGATGGAAGTTTGGAATGAAGTTTATATAAATATGCAAGTTATCTGTGAATAGATAGTAATTGAAACCAAGGATCTGAATGATATCCCCCAGAGATGGTGGAGGACATGAAAGGGCCCAGGACTATGGCTGGAAAGATGCGAGTGTTTAGGGTTAGGTAGTGAAGAGAAGCCGTGACAAATGCATGGAGAATGAGTGGTCACAATGCTAGGAGACACAGAGTGAACCGTGATGCAACCTCAGGTGGTGATGATGTGTCAGCACAGGTTCATCATCTGTAGCAAAGGTGCCCCTGTGGTGGGGAGTGCTGCTGATGGAGGAGATAGTGTGTGGGGATGGTGGCGAGAATGAGAGAAATCTCTGTATCGTCTCCTCCATTTTGCTGTGACCCTTAAACTACTGTAAATAATAAAGCCTTAATAATAATAATTTTTAAAATTGTTGGAGACAATAGAAGGAAAGTGTTGAATGAAGCAGCCAATATAAGAGAATATTTTTGAAGAGAGTCCACAGTGTCAGTAGCTACTGAGAAATCAGGTAAACTGAAGGCTAAAGATTGCCTGTCAAATGGAGTGATAGGAGCAGATGGAAGGAAAACTAGGAAAGGTGAAGAATGTGGGATTAGATATGTATTTTCCTAGTATCATGTATTCTTTAAGTTTTATAATCTCCTTTTCCATTTTGTAATCCACTTACGAAGATATTTCCATGTTGTTAAATATTCTTCTGGCGGAGTGCTACCATAGTTTATTCAGTGCATTCCATGTTGTTGGCCATTCAGTTTGATTCTAACTTTTTTGCCACTATAAACAGTCCTATAATGAGCACCCTGGTAGCTATGTCTTTATGAATATAATTATGTCCTTGGGCTACATTTCCAGAAGTATAATTGCTAGGTTAAAAATTGTTCTATTTTTTAAATACAGGGTTACATAATCACTAGAATGTTATTACCAAGCCACTTTGAAGCTAAAGCTGCATACTCTCCTAACGTCTTTTCTCTGGGGAATAAAGTAAATCTAAGTGATTTTTTTTCATTGGTGATCTCTGTTTGGATTGGTCTATACATGCCTCTGAGACTAGTCTAAGTTGAGCACAGTATAAAACTGTACTTCTGAAAAACTGTAAATTGTTAATATTTTGTTACCACTGACTATATGGCAGTAAGGAAGTCTTTTAAGTTGGTGGATAAATAGATGATAGAGAAAGATAGACAGACAGACATATAGATGGATAGATGGATGGATAGAGATATAGAAATCTAGAGAGAGCTAGGTAGGTGGGCAGGTAGGTAGGTAGATGATCATTGGATACATACATACATATATCATATAGAAATATAGATGGATAAATGGATGCATGAAGGGATGGATGGATGGATGGATGGATGGAGATGGTAGAGACAGAAATAGGTAGGCAGATCGATAGATACATAATTTCGATAAAATTCCCCTTTTCCTTTCATAATTTCTCTTTAGATATTATGCAGACATAGTACAGTAGACTGTTTTTTCATGATAGGCTGAGTGAATTCTCGTGTTGAATTCCAAGGAAAAATTCTGGAGGACATATATCCAAGTAATGCTGACCTCCCATAAGGATGGAACACAGGATTCAGCTCACGCTGGAAGGGAGCAGCAGACAGGCCCCTGTACTCTTTGGAAATCATAAGGGCATAAGGTGTATGTCCCAACATCAGAGGATTCTTTGTATGGTACGTTTCCAATGTCATCTTCTTTCCAATCTCCAGAATAAATTATTGGATAACAGACATTATACTTTCCTCTAAAAATAGAAGAAGGGGCCAAGGAAGAGAAAGAGTAGAGGAGGGAGAGGAAGGAGGAGAAGGAGTTGAAGGAGTTGAAGAAGTTGAAGAGGAAGAGAAGTCACTGTACTCAAAGCACATCAATTGCAAAGTAAAAAATAAAAATTTAGAAGAAAAAAATTAAATGGGGTAAGCAATGATGCAGCATTTTTTCCAACCAGGAGAGCTGGTGAGCAGTATGAAAGTTTCTTCTGAGGAAAGGTATCTCTTTTCCTGGGTGGAGGCCAAAGTTTAAAAGTCAGTGGATGGCTGTCACTTCTGTATCTGCCTCCAAACCTCTTCCACTTTGGAAATAGAGGACTATTAGGAGAATAAAGCAAATCAGATCTTTTGGATTCAGTGGAGAGAGGTCCTAACAGATTTGGCCAACCACTTAAAAATAGAAGCTACTTTTAATACAACCAGTCTAACATGAAAATTGAGAAAACTTAAATACCACCATCATAAATTACATGCTAAGACTTTTATGATCATTATAGCAAAAAAAAAAAAAATTCTGAGATGAGCTACTGTCACATACACCTGGTAAATTCATTATGCAATTCAGGGTTTCAGGGTGTACATCTTGTTTGGATATTATCACAACTATCACACCACAGTTCTTTTTTTTCTTTATTGAAGGATAGTCAGTTTACAATGTTGTGTTAGTTTCTGTTGTTCAGTATAATGATTCAGTTATACATCTATATTTTTTCACATTATTTTTCATTATAGGTTATAACAAGATACTGAATACAGTTCCCTGTGCTATACAGAAGGACCTTGTTTATTTTATATATAGTAGTTTATATCTGCAAGTCTCAAATTCGTAATTTATCCCTCTTCCATCTTTCCCCTTTGGTAATCATAAATTTATTTTCTATGTCTGTGAGTCTGTTTCTATTTTGTAAATAAGTTCACGTGTATTTTTTTTTTAGATTCCACATACTAGTGATATCATATGATATTTTTCTTTCTCTGTCTGACTTAGTTCACATAGTATGATAATCTCTGGGTAGTTGGGACCTTTATTCACTTGTCTGTAATACGAAGAATTTTGACATAATATCTAAGAACCCTTGCAGCTTGAAAATATGATTCTTATTTCCATCTGTTGACATTCTTTATTTTGTTAAGTACTGCTTTCACACAACTATAATTACAAAGGTGTGATGTATATTTCCCAGTGTAGAATTTCAATTTGTCCATGCCTCATTTAGAGCTCTTACGGCTTGACTGATTTGCAATGGGATGGTATTCCAGGTATAACTCAATAAGAGAAACTAAAATACAATTTCTGAATCATATATGTTGTGTATATCTCGTACAGTGATACTGACATGATGAAATGTGTGATTACTACTCTAGCCTCATATCTCAAAATCAGCTTGATTACTATTCATATGACCTATGTATAGACTGATAAAGTTATAAAGATATTTGACCTATAGTTTGCATTTCCTTCAAAGGACAAATTTACTGTAGTTTAAATTGCCATTCTTAGTATGAAATAAAAATAAATTGCTTGTCTTTCATCTCTATATTCATCTTATAAACATTTGCCAGCAGAGAGAGACTTCCTTACATAGTAAATGGGCTTGATTTGCTTCTAAACAATATTCTGTGAAACTGAATTTGGTTTCATAATTTCAAACAGAGCAGAAATAAGATGAATCTCGTCTTTCCTATTCTGAGAAAACAAAATTTGTTAATCCTCTGTGTAACAGTGTTAAAAGGAAAGATTCAGACTTGGAGAAATTATAATTCCAGTGTCCGGGAACATACTCTTTCTGATTTCCTTCTTCACTATATTACATTTTAAGTGACCTGAAGTAAGTAATATAAATGCATCATTTCCCTTTAGTAAATGAGTATCACTATTGAGTCTCACAGGGATTTGTATAAATTGTTAATTTGTTGAGAACCTTGTATATGAAGAGTACTTTAAAATTACATTTATTTTGTAATCAGTTTTGAAAAACAAATCAAGAATTAGAATCACAGGCCTTTTCAAAGTACTGTTTTACATATACCATGGACTTTTCCTTACTCTCTTCTCTCCCGCCAGCCCATTTTACCCTCCGTGAACCATCTGCATGGAAAACAGCAGCGTGAAAGTGCTGTGAAAAAAATATATAAAGTACTCCATGAGTGAAAAGCTTTCATAACATTACTAACTCCTGAGTATGGTATAATTACTAAATAAAAGCTAATGATGGATTTTAGAAATAAAATTACTGATCTTGGACAAGGTTCTCCATGGGAGGAAATGTCTTGCCACAGTATCTCCTTTGGAACTGTCATACCTTTAGAGAGATAGAGGGTATCATTTTTATAGTAAATAATTAGCCTTTATGGTCAACTCTGCTAAGTCACAAGGTCCTTAGGATATGGCTTTACCAAATGTTGAAGCCAAAGTTCAATGGTGCTGGAATCTGTGTTTTTCTAAGTCAAGGGACAAATCCCAGTGAGGAGAACATCAGAAGTTACAGGAGGCATTAGATGGCCCAGCAGCACCCCGTTGTTTACGTCATGTAATCTGTAGATTTGTGTGATCGCGTCGTCTGTAGAAGAGTGACTGATGAGGCCTGTGTGTGATCACTACACTGGGTAGCCACCATGCCCTGCATTTCAGGAAGAAGCCCTCTTGGTACAAAATCAAAGGACTCTTTTTTTTTTTCTTTCTAAATCTCATTAACCTCTCAAGAGTGGTTTTTTTTTTTTTTTTAATTGAAGTATAGTCAGTTTACAATGCTGTGTCAATTTCTGGTATACAGCATCATGTTTCAGTCATAAATATACATACATATATTCCTTTTCATACTCTTTTTCATTACAGGGTACTGTAAGATATTGAATATAGTTTCCTGTGCTCTACAGAAGCAGCTTGTTGTTTATCTATTTTATATACAGTAGTTAGCATCTGCAAATCTTGAACTCCCAATTTATCCCTTTCCACTCTCTTTACTCCCAGTAATCAGAAGTTTGTTTTCTATGCCTATGAGTCTGTTTCTGTTTTGTAAATAAGTCATTTATGTCATTTTTTAGATTCCACACATAGTGATATAATATGGTATTTTTCTTTCTTTTTCTGGCTTACTTCACTTAGACTGATGATCTCCAGGTCCATCCATGTTGTTGTAAATGGCATTATTTTATTATTTTTTATGGTTGAGTAGTATTCCATTGTATAAATATACCACAACTTCTTCATCTAGTCATCTGTTGATGGACATTTAGGTTGTTTCCATGCTCTCAAGAGTGTTTAGTGTTTTTAGTCACTGCCTGATCACGAAGCATCCCTTTGCTCTGCTTTTAAGACAAAACAGTCCCCTGATACTCCTTTTAACTCTACACAACTGCTCCTTCTTGGGCCCCTTTACCCTCCAGCTCCACACTCTTCCCCTGCAGCCTTGTGATCACAAGACCATGCTGATGAGCTGCTGTTAATTCCAAACCTGTACATCCATCCCTTTCTCTGGATGGACCCACCCTTCCACATGCCTATCCCCTTGATAACTTGCAGGCACCTCATACTCAAGGTGCCCACTAATCTGGTGCCATCTGCCCTCCTGCCCTTCAACCAGGAATCTGCTCTTGGACTCAGACTCCAAGTGCACTGCCTCCCTCACCCCCTGACAACACAAGTGCTCACCTTGTGACTTCTCTCCCCTTGCCCGCTTATCTCCTCTGCCTGCTGTCACTGAGCACTACCAGTCCTTCCTCCCAGATGTGCCTGGAAGGCAGGTCAAAGACAGAACTCTGAAGCAAGACTTCCTAGTTTCAAATCCAACTTTAGCCTTTGGGGAAGTTTGAGCTGATTTTCTCTTTTAACTTGAATCTTCTCATCTTTAAATAGAAAATGGTACCTATGTTACAGAACATTGTGTGTATGTGTGTGACAGTTGGGTGAAACAGTACAGAGAAAACATGAGGTCTGACCCATTGTCAGTACTCAGTGCACTGAGCATTTCTTATCATCGGTCCCCTCTTCCCATCTGACCCTTCTGCCCTCCAACCTCAGGTGTTTCTCACGAGGGGCACCTCGATAGCATGCCTGTTGACTTCCTGCCCCAAGTCTCCTCCAGGACCCTGTCTGCTCTCCATCCTGTGGGCAGAGATCTTTCTGAAGTACAGGGACACCTGTGCATGTCCGTGCTTCCTTAACACCCATCATTTACTTTCCATTGTTCTTCAGATGTAGTCCATCTCCTTCTGCCTGTGCAGGAGACCTCATCACCCGACACTCCAGCATTGTCTGAGGCCCCTTCCACTTGGTACTGCCTGGTTCAGCTGCACTGAAATCTCAGCTCCTGGAATTCACCAGGCTCTTTCTTCTTTCCTGATGCTCACATATGTTCTTCATGGTGTCAGGGACATTTTCTGCATTTCCTCACCTGCATTGTTCACCTGGATCAGTCCTGTGCATCCTTCCTCTTTGTCCTCTTCCCCAGTTTCAGTTAGGTGCCTCCTGCAGGTTGTAATAGCACCAGCATTCATCAGAGCGCCCATCTTGTGGTTCTGGGATTTTGAAAAACATTCTCCCTCCTGAGACTGTTCTGTTGGCCTCTGTTCCCCATCCCTAATCACTGTCTTCTACAAAGCAGTATTATCTTACGCAGAATAAACGGCCTCCAGCTGTAACAGAGCACGTTGCAGAGGCCTTCCCTTCACTGGGGCCTCCCAGAGAGAATTTCCAAAGGTGGGTCTCACCAGTGTCCCCAGGGGCCTTCGTGAACCAGCTCCCAGGGACAGAGATCCTCTGTGCCCCTGAAATTTAAATATTTTTTGTTCCACTTATCAAGTCTGTTATTTTTGTCATTTTTCTCTTTTGCAAATGAGGAAACTAAGGAGCAGAAAAGTTAAGTGACTTTGCTTCATTTATCTAAGTGGAAGACAGTTCTCCTGGTGCTCGTTCACATCATTAGCAAGGAGGGAGCGGGAGAAGGTGCTTCAATTAATAGAGCAGGCTTGCTGAATACGAGGAACCAAGAACACCTCTGTCGTGATGAGCAGATTCAGACCCGAGTGACTCCTTTTGGGTTTAGGAGACTCTAAGTGGGAGAGGCAGACACACTGCAGCGTCCTGCACTGAAAATTAAAACCATCGTGCCAAACACAGCTACCTTTGCGAGAAGAAAAACAGATCAGTCTTTTCAGCAATAACAACACATGTAGAGAACAGCCCTGACACAAATATGTCAAAAACACCAGTGTTTAGAAGGTGTTTTCCTCAAGAGAGTACTTTTATATGCTTTAAATAATTCTTCCGTGTAAAATAGAAGTGATGCTTGAACTTGCCCATTAGGTATTTTGCTTCAAAACCCTCAAACTTAATTTGAGGACAAACTCTGCATTTTTTATGACTTAACTCGAAGAGAATATTTTAGATACTTTTCAGCTCCGTTAAACATCAGCTCTGACTAAAATAAGTGAATACCTAGGTGGGTGTTGATTAATGCTGCTAAGAACACTTTGTGTAGGATTTTATGCTAATTACCCTTTATACCCTAACCCGTGTCAATTTTAACAATCTAAATTAGCATTTTCTCCTAGGACTCAGGAATGTGAGAATTGTGAAATTGGCTCAGTAAGCTGAGTTAGCAGTGAGAAAATTGAGATGTTCTATAATTCTGTATTAACATCTGCTGCTTGTTCAAAGTGTGATCCTTTCAAAATGATGAAGATATTGGGGAAAAAAATAAGACAAGATGAGAGGGGTACCGCATACTTTACGGTTTTTTTTTTAATTCTAATATTTGACATTATCATCAACAGTTCCAGGTAATCGCGGCTAGAATAATGGATTTTGGATATATGTTTGAGAGATTGATTGCATTATCATAGGTACAAATAATTTAGCTTCTTTGTTATTTTGGCACCTGTATAATAGAATACAATCTATGAGACGCTTGGTTATGGAGAAACATCAGGTTAAAAACCCCAGTAAAAATTTAACTTTCATTTTGCTTATTTTTGAGGCAGCTCAAATAGGAAACACAGGCATTTCCAGATGGTTTTTATTTAAAAAAAAATAGAATACCAAGTCTCTCCAAGGAGGAAGATTTATAATAAGCTTCTATCTCATAAAATGAGATATGGACTGAGACATCTTAAAATCAGACGCAGTCATTGTGACCTGCATGGGAAGAGTCTTTATCTGTCACCTGAATGATCTCTTCCAGGTTGTGAGGAGCCCCAGTTTCCTGTTGGTATCATAGTCTGTAAGACCTGAGCTAACTGCAGCAGTGTTAAGGTGATGCTCTATTAGGAGAAACCCTTTTCTGCCAGCCTTACTGACTTCCAGTGTATTTTTCAGCACAAGGTTCACCACGTAACTCATGTTCAGAAGACATTTTTATAGGACATTAAAAAAATTTTAAATTATAATAATAGAGACTGTTCACATAACAGCACAGTAATCACCAAAATAACTCAGAATTTTTGATGCTGTTAACAAGGGACTTTTCACAAGCTGCTAGCAGTGGATGTTACTATATGTTGTTAACCGACCAAAGTGGAACCACAAAAATAAAAGCACAGCTGACAATGAGGCTGGAAATTATGGAGTGCTTGATTTTTAAATATTAGGGAATTTACACTTCATACAGGTCCATAAAGTGGCTGTATCAGTATTTTACATAAAATCATTTCAAATACTGGGAATGATCATGAGAAACTGAGTACAGAATATTGAGCACTATGCTTGGCACAAGGGAGTTGCCCCTAAGTATGTTCTCTTATTCAAGTTTCTTTTTACATCACCTCACTGGCCTTCCCTTCTTTTTTTACTTTTTAAATTTTTTTATGGAGGTACTGGGAACTGAACCCAGGACCTCACACATGCTAAGCCCATGATCTTAGCTGTACCCTCCGCCACCCCTGGCCTTCCCTTCTACCCACACCTACCAGACCCTCTAACCAAATGTGCGTGTTTCCCCGTATTTCATCTTCGGCTCCTCTTCTCCTACACTGTGTCTGCTTTCTAGGCCACCTCATCTCCTGTTACATCTTCAAAGATTTAATTGTGCCAACGACTTCTGGAACTGTGTCTCTGGATGAGATACCTACCAATCAGTCTTTTATTTCTGAAGCCTCCTGGGTATCTTACCAGATTTGCTTCAGGCATCCCAAACCCAAGGGTTTTTATATAAATGGTGTTTAATTTTGTCTTGATTCCCCATCTATATAATGAGACAGGAATCCTGTTCATCACGCCTCCTAAATGTCACTTGACTCCATCCTCCCCTCCTTCTCTGCCATTGCTGCAGAACGGATGCAGACCCCCTTGTCCCTCCAGTTCAGCACAGCCGCCTCCTGAAAGAGCCCCCTGAGTCTCGCACCCTTACTCTTGCTCACCCTACGCCATCTGCAGAATCACCTGTGATCAGATGGACCGTTCCACAGTGCGGATATAACCATTCAACTCTGGCTATATTCACTTTTAAAACTCTTTGCTGCTTTTAGGATAGAATTTGGTCTCCATTGCTCGATGTCCAGGACCCTTGATATTCACTCTAGAGTCTGTCCTTTTGCTCCTTCTTTGTCTGTTGCCTGGAACGTGCATTCTCTCCTTCTCGGCTTTTCGAATTCCTGTCTGTATTCAAAGACTCAAGTCAGGTCCTCTAAAGGGCTATTCTTGATACTCCACAGGCAGAATTGGGCTCCCTGGAATCTTACACATTCCATAATTACAGCAGTTAGCCAGTTGAAAGAGATGTGGTGCAAGCAAATGGTTGCAGTCAGTCTGATGAGGGCACTTAGAAAGCAATATATGCTTCTTAATCAGTTTACTTTCCCAGAGTCTGTACATAGTAGGGATTGATTTTTGCGTGAATGAATAATAAAACAAATGAATGCACTTGGTCCCTTTCTGTCTTGGTCTTAACAAGTTAAAGTGCATGTGGTGACTTCCTGCTTTTACTTATGTGTTTGCGGCTGCTAGGTATTCCACTAGTAATGAGTTTGGACCCTGTCCATTCTTTCATTAAAATAAAGCAGGCTTCCTGCCAAACCTGACTTTAATCTTAAAAATCTCTGTCTTCAGAATAAACTTTCGCCCTCTGTCCTAGCCAGAAAAACTTCAATAATTTTGCTTTTACTTTGAGGAAGAACTGTGCTATCATTTTTTTCATATATAAAGATTTCAAAACCTCTAGGATCTATTAAAAATTGGATCATAGACTTTAAAAGGGATTTGATAACAAAATTATCCCCAAATAAATACCAAAATACTACTTTATGCAGTTATCCTAGTTAGGCATCAGGAATTAAATTTTTGTTAACATACACGAGAGATTGGTACCTGTACGTACCTAATGACCTGAAAAATGCAGTGAAAGGACCGAATTACTCCGTATGCCACATATATCTAATGAGCAAAGGTTGCACATCTCCAAATCACATTTTCCATCATTTTTTTTGCCTGATTTAAACTATATTCAGAACTGTACAAAGCATTGCCTTCATTTCTTTCATTGAAGCATTTGCACGTCTGAAGTCGAAGCTATTTCTTGCAAACTTGATCTTTATTAAATATATCTGATTTATGTTCTGCAGGCTTGAGAAAGGTCATGTTAATTTCATCATAGCTTCACTTTCCACTGGCATCTGTTATGCAGCATGGTACTGCTATTATAAATAAGGCTTCCTCCTAAGTAACAACATGGTGTCTTAAATTATACGCACCATAAAAAGATTCCAAGCTCCATTCTAATCAGGCTCCATGTCTCAGGCATGTCACATATGGCCCCTTCTGAAATTTCTTCTAATATATCTTTATATTTCAAAGAATGGTGTATCTGAAGTTGATTTACAAGAAAGAAATTCAAAGAGCAGCACAGAAAAGACTATATTCACTAAGGAGATAGTAGGAATTATAGGGGTGACCTGACTTTGAATACATGCATGCATGTATATATAAAATTTATGGTTATGTAGAAATCTTTTTCAGCTCCTTGTTCCTGTCTAATGTACAATCATTAAGAGCCAGTGAAACCAAATAAAGCGTCAGAACACTTTGTGGGAGCTTTATGAATGATGCAAGTGCAAGGATCCTATGCTTTGAGTATAATTAACAAAATCTCAAAGTGGGTATCAAACTAAGAGAAGTTGCCCACGAATAGTGAAAAAGGCGGGAGAATTGGTTACCACTGGATTCTGGAATTTTTTTAAACTCCAAAGTAGTTTTTCTTTTGTAAATAGGTTATTTTTGCATTCCATTTTCCTTCTAATTGTTGCATTAATATGGACAAATCAGTTTTTCCTTATTTATCTTGTAGGCATTTCGCCATCTTTCAAAACTTGTACACTTCCTAAATATTTTTCTGGAGATTTCCTTGCATGTTCTCAGTATCAAGACAGATCATTTGAAAATAATGACAGATTTGCCCCATTTTCCTTCCAGTCATTAAAAATCTGGTGCTTGAAACAGCCAGAAAAGTAAATGATAGCATTATGTACAGGTCCTTGGTTCTTGTGCCTGACTGTGAATAAAATGATTATACCAGTAAATATGTGCTATAGTGATTGCTTTTGATAATCCTTTAAGGAATAATTTTAAGGTCATTTCCTTCTATTCCTATATGTTAAGTCTTCTTAAAATTACTGATATGAATTTTAACAAGTGCCTTTCAACAATTATTATAACAGTACATAATTTTCCCTTTGGTTAAAGACAATAGCAAGCTACTGACTTGTGAAGTTATAAAAGGAAAAACAGAGAAGAGACAGAAACATGTACAGGGTAGAAAGGCCTGTAGAAAGGGGGTGTCTTCTCTCTGGGATGGAACCGTGGTTAGCAAAGGCTTCATATCAATGGTTAATTAGATGCTCATTTCTTGATTAGCAATCGCATTCCTCAATTTATAAGTGCCATACTGTTGACTGTAAAATCCACATATATGTTGATGGAATAGACAGTATTACAAAATCTGCTTGCTTATTAGAAGAAAAGTCAGAAGTAAACAAAGTAGTGGAAAAATCCAATGGGCAAGAAACATACACTTGTCAGGGCCCAAATAAAACATAAAAGATAGCTTTTCACAAGGACTCTGATACCACCCCCCCCCACCATCCGTACCCTTTCTCAAAATTATCAGCATCACTTTTAAAAGAGACTCATCACAAGAACATGAATTACTTCAACCTGAATGAAGAAGAAAATTATTGACTGTATGATTGGACATGAATTGCCAATATGCCTGGACATACTCACTGCTACTCTGATTATTTCTCAGGTGGAGTAGGGGAGACAAAAGTAAAGGGGGGAAGCACCAAAGCTTTGTAAAATAAAATTCATGTTGATGTGTGGAACTCAGAAATCAGAAATGAGAATGTGTCAGTGAGACCAGAAAGTATCCAGAATATTCAGATATCCTCCTTATTTAACATCATAACTATGCTGCATGCAGGAATGATGCTAAATCAAACGGATTTCTGGAGCTCTGTGTCCTTTTATGAGGCTAAGAATTCAATTGTAACTAGAAAAAAAGAAGGCTCTTTGAGAATATGATGTGGATTGAGAGTTGAATTAGTTTCCTAGAAAGAAACTTTGTCATGCTATTGGGTACTTTTAGCCATTTCCAATTATTTTCATGCCCAACAGACACTATAACCAGGGAAGGTAATTTTCACTGCCACTTGGCCAAAGCCTCAAATAATTTGCTGCAACTGCCTAAGCCTTCATTTCCTCATAATAATGGGACCTTAATCCTCTCCTTCACAGGGACAGTGGAAGTTATTTATGATACCTAAAGCACCACTTCAAAGAAGATTCTAGAGAAATAAAAAGCATTGAAAAAGCACTTGCATACCACTTACCTGACTGTGTAGGTCTTCTTGACCAAACTTCTCAGGATTCTGCAGTTTGGGGCTTAGAGTATTTTCCAATCAGTTTCATTGTTGTTGTCATTCAACTCAGTCTTTCTATTGTTAGACATGCTTAAACTGTCTATTATGTATTGAAAACAATGACAAAAATGTGGATAGAAACTTGGGAGGCAGATGAAGAGTGGGTGTCATTTTAGAATCAAAGCTAATGGCATGGAAGAATAGAGCCAAATGTGGGCTATGAAATGACTGGGGTCTCAATGTACACACTCACATCTTTTTTTTTTTTTTTTTTCCAAATAAATAACTTTTGTCATTTAACATGAAGTTCATTTGGCTCTAACATCCAATCCTCCCAGATTTCAAGGGCCTTCTGTCTTAGCTATGATTGGGACTTCCTCTCCCAATGAAAGGTTAGGCTCTAGGAAGCCAACATGGAAACTGGAAATGGGCAACCTTTCAGGCTTATGCTTTCTGCTGACATTCACTTTCTCATCCTTTCAACAAATAGCTTTAGAATGCCTTAGCACGTAGCGTGGAACTTAAGAGTGCAAATAATTCTTCTTGATTTTGAATCTAAATGAAAGCACAGAATGATTTGATAACCTAATTTGTCTTTTTCTTGGTTTCAATTCAGATAGCCCAGATGGCATATTGCGACTTAATAGAAGTCACTTCTCTGGGCAGATGCCTTGTCACGTGGGGTTGGGGCTGAGTTTCCTGGGAAGGCCAGGATCAATTTCTCTGATGATGTTAAATTAGAGATGGAAACTGAATAGGGAGATGTTCCCTTTGATGGAGAGATCCAGGAGGAATTGTGTGAGACAGAGAGAAGGGAACATGGCAAAACCTGAGGGGACACAGGGTCCCAAACAAAATGAGAGTGAAAGGGCCCCAGGGTAAGTGTGGAGAAGTAGGCCCGGGCCACATCATGCAAGGACTTGAGGTAATGACTATATTTGCATTTTAAGCAAATGGAGGACTCTAGAAGAAGTTTCAAAAGGAGAATGACATAATCTAAGTTGCATTAAATGAGAAAATCGATGTTGTAGACTAGGTGGAAGCAGTCCAGTGTGGAGGGAGTTAGGAGGCTGTAGCAGAGAGTATCAAGATTGGCTGCCCTAGGGTGGAAGCTCTAAGAAGATGGAAGTGGGTGGATAATGAACTTGAGAATAGGGGTGACAGGACTCGCTGTATGGTGGTTGCAGGGAGGGTTGCAGGGTGGGGGAATCAAGGACCACTGCGGGAGTTTCATAATTATTACTGAACTGGTGGCAAGGTTGAGAATATCAGGGAAACATTTTGTGGGGAGGAGGAGGTGGAAAAATCCAGTGTTTCTTTGACAAAGCATCTTCATAGTCTACGCCTAGAATGGACCCTTGAAGCCAGAAGTTATCACTTGAGCTTCTCTTCTCTTCTCGGACATAAAGCTCCCTGCTGAGCCTGGGAACCCTGGGGCTCCATCTCTTTAGCAGAATCTCATGGTGATTCTTGATTCCAACCTTTCCAAGGAGCTGGGCCCAGGTGGCTAGGGCCCTCAAGTGCCAAAAGCCACAGACTTTTCCTTATTTTACCAGGAGGCAGGTTCTCCATCCTTCTGACTTTGCTTTCTCAGTTTCTGGCTTCTCTCAGCCTTGGATGGCTCAAGAGGGTTTTGAACAACAAAATCCAGAAGGTATTATAGGAAACTTCTGCATTAGGCGTGGCCACACAGCTCCTTGAAGCAACAAAACTAGGTTTCTCTGTCTCACTTCACTTTCACCTCTTTATCGAGGAGAAAGGAAATGGAAAAAATATATATGTGAGAGAAGTAAACAGAGATTCATATCTGAAAAAATGTTCAGTTCCTCTATAATTTTATTTCCCAGATTTCAGCAATTAGTAGACATTATCTATATAATAAAAAATGGTACTATTCTAAAAACTTTAAATCATTTTACATTTCTGGAGATTATGTGGGATGACAGGGCATTTTCTCACATTCACGCACACATAAGAACAAGCATAAGTAGCATTAAAATATGCTGATTTACAGGCCAGCACTTAATGTCTCTGCAGACTGTATAGACAGCTGCTGAGCTAAGGAGGAGGGATACAAAGGAATTAAAAAGTGAACTGATAAGACCAAACCTGTGCATCTGATTACAAATATCAGATGACAATTCCAAGTTTTTCTACTAGTTCATGCCTTTAAACCCAGGAGCTTTCCTTGGAAACTATAATTACAAGGCACACACTAATTTTTTTTTATGTCACTTACTTGCCCTGCCCTGTCAGCATGAAATAAGGGTTGTGAAGGAATTGAGTGGTTATTCTGCTTAAATCACTTACAACACGTTTAAGTCACATGTGCAAATCCCCTTTTAGTGCTTGCCTGTACCTACTATGAACTCATTTCTTCCAAAAAATTCCTTCCTTCACTGAATAGAGTAGCATGCAAGAAATTTGTTTGAGAGGAAGAGTGACGGGGACTGAGATCCTTTCTGCTGAACCCCTTGACCGATTATTATATCTGTAAAATTCGCTAAATTCAACTAAATTCTAGTTCTGAATGGAATTTTTCCGTGACTCAAGAACAGACTTGGGTGATGGGAGTTCTCATTAATGTTGCTTCCTTTTAGTGTTCGGAAATTAGAGAAGATGGATTTACAGTTTTGTGCTCAGTGACTCTGAGATTTTAGGGGTCTCTATCGCAAAAATATGAACAGTTGAAACAAAGGAATGCAAAGGCATGTGATTCTGGAGTCAAGTGTCATAGTCACCACTAAATAACAAAAATAATTGTAACTTCATAGGATGGCCATCTGGGTAGAGAATTTAGGAGCTATAAATTATGGTTTTTCTCTTGAGCTATGTGCCTTTGAACAGTTGACTTTAGGTTTCTAAAAATAGACAAGGGTGGGGTTGAGGATTTAATGAGTTGGAAGGCTTAGCACACAGCAATCGTGGATGCGTGATAAATGAAAGTGCTCGTTCACATTTCGCCCTTTGTACAGCCGATGCTTATTCGCTAATGTAGCTAGCAGGTACTGAGTAACTCCTGCAAGATGCTAATCTCCATGAGGGCAGGGACCAGTGTTTTCATTTTAGAATTCTCAGCAGGGTGCAGTTGCTGGATGATATTGCCCACATCTGTCTAATACCTGGATTGCTTATTTATTTGCTTTCATAGAACAGAGCCCAGCACCAACATTGAGGGTGGCATTGTAAAATGCTTTACAGGAAAAAAATAAAACTCTAGTTACTTATTTATGAGGCAAAGGACAGAGAGATAATGGAAAGATGACACTTTAAGCAGGCCTAGGGTATGTACAGGCATTGTTATACACACCTAAATAGCTGTACTTCTGTCATCTCCAGTATATTTTGTTTTGAGCTTGCTTTGAAATGCTTCTAAATATATTTATTGGTTATGGATTAGCAGGTAGGATACTGCTGGGCTTATTATTGTCCTTCCTATGTTTTCCATAATTATTGATTTTTAAATATTCTCATAAAAATGATAACCTTTTCATAGTAGTCCTATAAATACTTCCAGTGACGTTATAGTATGTCCACTTCATTGTTTAGCTGAACTGTTTTCTAGTCTTTTAAGTCAAATTATATAAAAACATATTGGAGGAGTAGAACAGGGCATTCCAACCAGTGTTTGTCATAAAGATCATTTTCTAAGAACAGCTCATATTAAGTGAATATGAGGCTAAAGGTTATACAGCACCAATTTCTTACATGATGGGAAATTAAATTCCTAAGGAGTTAAAGGTGGCATCTCAGGAGCCTGGCTTTCACCTTAATTTCTGTTTTCACAGTATAGGTTCTATGTACTGTATATTTGCTTACTTGCATAGATCCAAGCTTATAACTAGATTTACATCCTTACAGATGAGTGAAGCGGTCCCTTAACCTACTAATCAAGGCTCTCTTATTTCATCCTTTAACAAAATAGAGAAGTTGTCAGCACTCCCATAATGTTCTTTTAGGGTGATGTAAAATCTCCATTTCTTTGATTAAAAACACTTTGGTACTTCCTCATATTGCCTTTTCTTGAAAATGTGGAAGTTAAAACAAAGTTGGGTATTTGAATAGCATCTGGCCAATATGTAGTGATGGAAAAATGGCTGCCCAGCCTGTGAGATCTAAGTTCTAAAGTGTCTACAAGTACCATGTCATATTACTGTTCTACTCCCGTGATATCCAAATGGAGCGTGGGCTTCCCAGGAAGTGCACTGAATGATTCATATGGGTGTGGGAAAGTTTTAAAAGTTCTTTTTAAAGAGCATATTAAAATTGAGGTATAATTTGCATCCATAGAAATGCACTCATATTAAGTGTACAGTTTGATTAGTTTTGACACATGCATATACTTGTGAAACCCACACACCTACCAAGGTGTTGAACATTTCCATCACCCTGCAGAGCTCTCATGCCCATTTCCAATCAAATAGACCCCCTCCCAGGCCATCACTTTCTAACTTGTATTACCATAGATTAGTTTGATCTGGTGTCAAGCTTCAAACAAATGGACCTGTAGACTCTGTGCTCTTTGTTTCTTGCACTTTTTTCCCCACACAGAATCATTCTTTTGAGATTCATCACTGCTGTGGCGTATATCAAAAGTTGTTCCTTATATCTCTGAATAGTATTCCATGCCTCAATAGGTAAAATATCTATAAGCTACTTGCATTTAAGTCTATCATTTCGTTATTTGATTTTGGTTTTTTTTCATCTGCTTCCTATACTTCTGTTTTCTCTTCTCTGTCTTCCCATACGTGAATTAATGTTTTATTGTTTAATATTCTACTTTATGTCCTTTTGACTTTTTAAAATATTTTGGAATAATTATAGATTCACAGGAAGTTGAATAAAGGATAGGTCCTGTGTAACCATAACCTTATTTTCTCCAGTGAAGACATCTTGTATACCTGGAGTGCAATATCAAAACCAGAATATTGATATCAGTGCAATCCATAGACCTTATTTAGACCTCCCCATTTTTTATGCATATGTGTAGATGTGTGTGCATGTGTGCAGTCTTGTGCTACTTTATCACATATGTAGATTATTAATCACCTCTGCATCCAAGATGCAACTGTTCTATCACTACAAAGATCCCTCATGGTACTCCTTTATAGGCATCCACCCACCTCTCCCCGTATCCCTAACCCCTGGCAAGTACTACTGTGTTTTTCATCTGTATAGTTTTGCCATTACAAGAATGTTTTGTAAATTAGGTCATGCATTAGGTAATCTTTTGGGATTGACTTTTTTTCATTTAGCATAATTTTTATAGGGTCCAGTCAAGCTGCTGTGCTAGCAGTATATCAACAGTGCATTCTTTATTTTGTTGAATAACATTCCATGGTGTGGATGTGCCACAGTTTAACCATTTATCCACTGAAGGATATTCTTGGTATTCTGAAAAAAAGATGCTATGACCTTTAGCGCATAGGTTTTTATATAAACACAAGTTTTCATTTCCTGAAATAATTGCCCAGGAGTGCAGTTGTTGGGTTCTATGAAAAATGTAAAACCACCAAGCTATTTTCAAGAATGGCTGTGCCATCTTATATTCCTATTGATGACATGAAAAATTAGATTTTTCACACTCACTTGAATTTGTTGAAAATACAACTTTAAAAAGAATTTAGTTTTTCTAATGGGTATGTTTTGATACCTATTGGTAGTCTTAATTTGCATTTATCTAATGGCTAATGATGTTGAACATATTTTTCAGTGCTAATCTGTCATCTAAATACTCTCTTTGGAGGATGTCTGTTCATGTGTTTTGCCCATTTTCTAACTTTTTTTTTAAATTTACTGGCGAGTTTTGAGAATTATCTCTATATATAGTTATATATATGTAATATATATATAGTCTATATATGACTCCTTTGTCAGATATTTGGTTGGCAGATATTCAAGTCTGTAGTTTGTCCTTTCATTATCCTAGAGCTGAAGCTTTTAATTTTGATAATGTGTAATCTATCCATTTTTTTCTCTTATGGCTCATGGTTTTAATGTCATATCTTAGAACTCTTCACTGAATCTTAGGTCGTGAAGATTTTCTCCTATATTCTCTTCTAAAAGTTTAGTAGTTTTATGATTTACACTTTAATCTAAGATCCATTTTGAGTTAACTTTTATATAAGAGGTGAGGCTCAGGTTAATGTCTACTTATTTCTGTTTGTTTTGTTATGGTTTTGCTTTTGGATGTGCATTGCTCCACACAATTTGTTGAAAAGTCTATCCTTCGTTCATTGAATTGCTTTTGCACTTTTGACAAAAGCCAGTTGACCATGTATGTGCTGGTCTGTATATGGGTTCCCTATTCTGCTCCATTGATCTCTGTGTCTGTTGCTCCACCAGTACCTTGTTGTTTTGATTAATGTAGCTGTATATACATCTTGAAATCAGGATGACTGAATCCTACCATTTTCTTCTTTTTTCTTCAAAACCGTTTAGTTACTCTAGTTTCATTGCCTTCTGTGATAAATTGGCCTATGCCTACAAAACAATTTTGCTGTTATTGTAACAGGAATTGCATTAAACCAGCATGCCAATTTGGAAAAGAAATGATGTACTCACTATGCTGAGTTTTTCAATCCAATGGGCATGTTATGTCTCTCCATTTTTTTATATATATATATAAAACATATACACACACACATATATAAATAATATATATACACATATATAAATATATAATATATATAAATATATACACACACACATAAATATATAATTATATAAATATATATACACACATATATATATTCTATAATTTTTCCTCAGCGTTTATACTTTTTATCATGCAAGCTTTGTGCATGTGTTGCTAGATTTACACCTAAATATTCCTTATGTGTCTTTTCAAAGAATAGCTTTTTTGTTTCATTAATTTTCTCTTTTTTATGCCTTCTGTTTCACTGATTTATACTTTAGTTTTTATCATTTCTATCTTTTCTGCATCTTTTGGGTTTATTTTGCTTTTCTTTTTCTAGTGTCTCTTAAGATGGAATCTTAGATTATTGTTTTGAAACTTTTTTGCTAATGTAAGCATTAAGCAGAATAAATTTCCCTCTCAGTAATTTCATTAACTACACCCCACAAATTTTGTTCAATTCTGTGTATGTTTTATTTCCCTTGTAACTTCCATCTTGACCTATGAATTAATTAGCTTACAGTTGGGAGCTATTATGAATACAGATGCTATAAACATTAATGGATATCCACATGTAAAAAATGAATCTAGACCCAGAACTTACATCTTTCACAAAAAAATTAACTTAGAATGGATCAAAGGCTTAAATAAAAAAATATGAACTATAAAACTTCTAGAAAATAACATTTTGGAAAATTTACATAGCTGTAGGCTTGACAATGACTTCTTAGTCATTGTAGCATGATTCGTGGGAAAAAAACTGAATTGTACTTCATTAAAATTAAAAATTTATCCTCAGCAAAACACATTATTAAGAGAATGAAAAGACATACACAGGGAGAAAATATTATCAATGCACATATCTGATAAAGACTGCTATCCCAAAGAACTCTTAGGAATTCAAAAATAAGTAAATAATTTGGATTTTAAAATGGGTGAATGATCTGAACAGAGACCTCACCAAAGAAGGTATACAGATGGCAAATAGGCATATGAAAATATGCCATCAGGAAAATGCAAACTAAAATAATGAGATACCACTACATACCTATTAGAATGACCAAAATCCTAAACTCTGACAATGTAAATGACAGTGAGGATGTGGAGCAGTAGAAATTCTCATTTATTGCTGGTGGGAATGCAAAATTGTTCAGCCACTTTGGAAGACAGCTTGGCAGTTTCTTACAGAACTAAATAATCCAGCAATCACACTTGTAGGCATTAATCCCAATAAGTTGATAATATATGTGCACACAAAAACCTGCACATGAATGTCTATATAGCAGCTTTACTCATAATTTCCAAAACTTGAATGAAACCAAGATGTCTTTCAGTTGGTGACTGGATAGATAAACTGTGGTATATCCATACAATGAGATATATTATTCAGTGCTAAAAAGAAATGAGCTATCAAGCCATGAAAAGACATAGAAGAAACAAACACACATTGTTAAATAAAAAAAAAGCTAGTCTTAAAAGATTATATACTGTGTGATTCCAATTGTATTGTATTCTAGAAAAGACAAAACTATGGAAATCGTAAGAAGATCAGTGGTTGCCAGGGGTTAGGGGAGAGGAAAGGATAAAAAGGCAGAATATAGAGGATTTTTAAGGCAGGATTTTTAAGGTAGTTCCATATTCTGTATGATAGTGTAGCGTGGATATGATATTATGCGTTTATCAAAAAACATCAAACAGTACAACACAAAGAGTCAACCCTATTGTAAGCTATGCACTAATATTGGCTTATTAATTGTAACAAATATACCACACTGATAGACATGCTACTAGTAGTAGAAACTGGGGAAAGGGGGCAGTATGTGAACTCCCTGTTGTTTCTGCATAATTTTTCTGTAAATCTAAAACTGCTCTTTAAAGTAGTCTACTAGTAAAAAAAAGAAATAAAATAGGAAAATAATGTGCCTGTCTATGTCCAGGAGGGGTAGTGCAGGAGTGACATGTGCCACCTCAGTGCTCCTGGGATGGAGGAGTTCAGCTCCTCCATGGACCCTGTACACACCACCGCAATGAAGGAGGTGGAGCACTGACTTGACCACTTGCTATAGCCAGGTGGGGCTGGAAGTCCTGCATCCCAACTAGTCGCAGTGATAACGCAGAGCAGGGCAGGTTTTTACTTTGGCATTTAGTTAGAACAGGCTGGGTGCCACCAAAGTGGTTTTCTGTTCTGCTAACCCACCCTTACCTAGTTCTTTGGCCCCAAGGATCCAGCTTCTCTTGGAGCTTTGTTGCTTGTAGTTCCAACCACCTGTTGGTGGTTCCAGGTTGCATGTTTTCTCCAGTGTACCCCCTGGGATATATTGTGTCGTTCCTAAGCCTTGAGGTCCCGAGCCAGTCTTTCTTCTTTCCGCATTTCAGTGTCTTCCGGTGTCTGTTTCCTGTTGATTGCCCTGGGGTTTCAGTTGTAAGAGAGAGGAGTAGCACGGAATAGACTCGTGCGATGGGATTATGTCAACTTAGCCAGAACTGGAAATCACTCTATTAACTTTTTAGTTATGCCTTTCTTGTTATTTTTAGTGGCTCTGAAGATTATAATTTTTTTCTGTCACCTACTCTATTCTTAGAATCTTTACTTTTTTCTATGTATTTCATAAAGTAATTATGGTTCCTTGTTCTTATATCTATTTAACTTGGATCTATAAGTTAATAAATCACTTACCTTATTTACCAGTGTAATAATTGTTCTTATTACACTGATCTGCCATCAGCAAAAACTTAGAATACATTCCAATTAGAACATCCTAGTTAATATCATTTAACAACTTGATGGACCAAATTTTATTTCTATTTTATTTCATTAGTTAATACACTGAAAGGCTAGTTGTTGTATTTGGGAGAAGGGTGTGGAAGTGCTATTGGCGCTGTCTGGTTCATGCTTAATGTATGAAAAATATTTTGATTGGCTTGCCCACTGTTGTAGAGGCAAAGATTTTCCAACCATATCCTGCTCCTTGCTTAGTACATTAAAAAACTATGTGCAGTATACCCTAAGAAGAAATCACCATGACAGGTACTGGGTCTGAAAATGTAGGTAAAGGTTGCTTTGTGGGTAAATAAAAACAACCACCCTCTTTTTCTCTTTATTCCATTAAACTGTAAGTTGTTAGAACATAGTGAATTACCTAGTCCACCCTACATATTTAAGAAATGTCTAATGAATGATTAATCTGTTGGATACATTAATCAGTGAGAATAATAATAATAAAGCAAAAATGAATAGAAAAGTGGTATCTCGGGTTCCCCAAAGCAGACCTTGACAGGGGAATTCATCTTAAATTGGTTTATTAAGGAAGCTCTCTGAGGGAAGCCGGTAGGGAGCAGTGGATGCAGGACAGGAGAGAACAGGAAGTCAGACAAGGGTATGATTTCAGGCAAAATCCTCATTTCAGCCTGATTCTGGCCGGGAAGCCCTGGAACAGAAATCATGCTTCAGGGTGATGTTTCCCGACTGGAGGCATCGGTGCTGGGCTCTCATGTTCTAAATGCTGTGGCTGCATCCTTCAGGGGTTCTGTGATACACACTCCAGTGTTGGCCAGCTCTGTGTCTGAAGGCTAGTTGCCTCCTATTGCTCAAGAAAAGTTCCCCTAAAAAGAATTTCAGATGTGGGCTATTAGAAGCCAAGGCACAGAGGCAGCACAAAGAAGCATCCAGAATAAGTGTGTCAAACTTTGGTTTGGGCATGGCATGAATCATATCTGCTACAAATGGCAATATATTTTTTTGATAACCTTAAAAGAAATACATTAAAACTCTAGAAAGGATAGCGAAGAGTTTTGACAGAGTGAAGGTGCAGTCAGAGAGGTCTCTGCAACGGAGGAAGTGTCCTGATTAACAGATCTCATTTATGACTGTCACGGACAACTTGTCAGTGGATAGTAAATAGGGACTTTGTTTTCTTCCTAAAATATTTTTATATTCTTGTTCCTTAAATAGTCAGTGAAGATAACCAAATACATGAATGTATCTCATTGACTAAGAGAGAAGAATGAAATTGCCTTTGACCAAAATGATAAACAGATTTTTTTCTTTAAACATGCAAGGCTTTTACGTGGGAAAAGAACAGCCTAGAATGGATTCAGTTCCAGTCCCCAGTCAGATGAGTCTGAGACTTCTGGTGTCTTACTGGTGATGAGCTAATGCAATTAGGTGCCTGAAGATTGTCATTTCCTTATTAATAGGCTTCTGGGTTTGCCTACAGCTTCCTGAGCTGGTGAAGACTGTAATTCACTTGACATCAGTGAGTTATTTATAGAAAATTGGCTCAGGCACTGCAACCTATATAAAACCGGGCTCTTTTATTTCCTGCGTGAAGACGTGTTTGCTGAATATCTGTATGTATTTGATTTATAAAGTGCAAGTTGACATGTCCCCGCTTCCCTTTCTACCAGGTTAATATTCATGTTCACAAAATTGTGAGATGAGTTTTAACTCTCCAAGTTAGTTCTCCCACAAGAGTTTATAATTACTGTTTCTTACTTAGCCCTTGTCACCTTTATCCTTGCTCCATATCCTGTTTCATGTAGTTTTCTTCCGAAGGCTAGTTTTTAATCTCATCTTTTTCTGGAGTGCAGAATTAGGTTAGACTCTCTGTTGAGAGATTTTCTAAGTGTGGTTGACACAGGCTGACAGATGTTCTCCGGAGCTGCATCAGCTAAACTGCTGTCATTTACAGAGTTTACACTTAGCACCTTGTGCCTTACGCCTTTGTACTATCTCAAGATATATTTAAAACTTTGTATCTCAGGACTTAAAAACTTACTGAATATTGTAAAATGAAGAGATTCTTTGAAATCATAGGTTGAATTTTCTGTGTTGACTTACTTTAAGGTTGATCATAGTCGTTAAAGTGAAGCATTTTTGTTGTGACTTTACAAACATTTGTTATTCTAAGGTCAGATCATTTTCTCTCACCTTCCTTATCTTAATATTAAATGTACCTAACATCTATGGAAAAAACGTCTTCCAGTTTCATTTGGATTCTTATTAGCATACTCATGATATTGAGGCCTCAAATCTACTTTAGACTCAGATCTGGAGTCATTCTACTGTCAGTTATAGGTCTTAAAAGCATGCAAATTTGAACACCCTCTCTCAGCCTAACTGCCCTCATCACTAATTGAGGATAATAAAAGCACATACCCGATGAGTTTGTGGAGACAGAGGAGATAATGCCTGTAAAAATGCTTGCCCAGAAAGTAAGGACTCGTAAATGATTGTCAAATTTACCTTCAAATGAAAGCAAAACTTGAATTCCATTCTTGCCACCATGATCCAGAAAAACGATATTTATGATCAGTTATTCATGGTAAATATCTGTTAACTGTGTTCTTAACCTCCCTCTATGCAAGAACAACCCAGTTTTTACTCCCCAGATCTGAGCCTCCAGCTGCTCTGTTTTCATCCCATTGTCTGCCTCACTGTCTGTGCAGTCAGAGTGTCTTCCCAGAGGAGCTGAAATGAATGACAGTAGTATAGTTCGGGTGTTTTCCTGAGTGGTGAAGATGGAGTCTTTTCATTATTGGGTAGACATGGATGAGAAGCATTGAGAAACCTGAGTTGCAAAGAGAGAGGAATAAGATGGAAGCACTAGGGAAAGCCAAGTCAAGAAATGGAGAAAGTACAGGCTTTGTTGCTGATGGCTTTGCTGATTCATAGTTCTCGATCTCTCTGTGCCTCCTGAATGTCCAGAAATGAAGCAGGTGCTTCATATACATGCCTTCCCTCCACCCTCAGCAGTGTTTTTCTCTCATTCTTCCTTCCTTCTCCTCCTCCTCCTCCTTTTCCTCTCACTGAGGCTAATTTATGTCTGTTTGTGTTACTTGCAACTGTGCAACCACAAGAATTTAACATAGGCATTTCTTGATTAACCAAGAGGTAGTTTGAAAAGCTGGAAGTAAATGTTTGGGGTGAGAGAAATCAGATTCATGGTCAGACTTTACCCACACTAATCGAATGCCTTGTATGTTTCAAGGTGTCTGTTACCATTGCTATTTTACAGTGAGGAAACAGAAACTCAGAAAGGTCAAGTTGTCTTTCCAATGTAACATATGTGATATGTGTGATTCAGATTCTGGTATCTAGATTTTTTTCCACTGAAGTCTCCTACCACTCTTTTTAAGGGCTCAGCAAGTCTGGAACAAGGATTGTATAAACATCTCTCTTCATTTCTACATGGGTAACACTTAGACATGCCTATCATTCAAAGCAAGTGGTGAGCACACCACTTAATAGTCACAGAATTATAAAAAACATAACTAGGTATTTAACATTAAATCAGTGTCAGACATTATTATGAAGCCACCAAATCTCCCCTTCCTTCTTTTTGTGCTCTCAGATCTCTTGTGGTGAAGGCCACCTTACTTGGGTAACCTTAGATGGTAATTCTTCTAGTTGGCTTGAGACTGCCAGAGTTTCACAGTGCCTGTGCTGCCATGTGATCTACTGGGGCCATGTGTTTAGTTCTTGCTGTTTTATAGCAATATCAGGCTAATCTGTCTGTCTGTTTTCATTCTCATTGACCATCTATTTGCTTGGTAAGTGTTGACAGTTAATACGTGAGCCATGTTTAGAGCTTTTTGGTAAATCTTCAACCTCATTACGTTTTCTGATCAGTCCTACTGAAGAAATGAAAATCTGCTCAGCTAGTAATCAAGCTGCCATGTCCCTAATATGATATAACAACGTGCCCACCGAGACGGGCTGGAGGTAGACCAGCCCAAAATGTGATCCTCCCAAGGACTGACATACCCTGTGTTAAAATATCACCACCTCCTTAATCATTTACAACTCTAGCCCCACTTTGATCTTTGCACCTCAAGGACAGAGCTTATCACAGTTTCACATTACTGAGTTTTTCCTGCTTCTGATGGCATCCAATCCTGAATGGGACCCCCCATGCCCCCTGTCCTTCTTCAGAATCATTTAGCACGAGTCCAACCCCCTGTACCCTGTAAGGAGCCCTTCCCATATCTCTCCTACTGAAACCCTCCTCGGGCTCCCCTCGAGTGTGTTCGCCTCGCTGTGGCCGCTAAGGAAAATGGACTTTGATGTTGACATGACTACTATTGTGTTCCTGGTGGCCTTTGTTTGGCTTTAATACTGCCAGGAAATAAGTGACATTCCTTATCCCTTCGAGCCCGATGTCTGTGTTTACATCTGGGCTTCTCCTGTTCTTCATGGCAAATTTCTAACTCTCCTTGAGTAAGTGAGACACTCATATTCTTAAAACGCAGATCCCCACGTGCATTGCTGAATATTGATAGCTGTGCTCCGCACATCACCTCCCTGACAGCAGACAGCCCTTCTGTTTCTCATGACCTTTCTCAGTGGAAGCCCATCTGCCAGTGAACTGAAGGGAGAGGCAGGATGCAGGGACTGGTGGAGGAATCCACCCACCACAAAGTTGGTGCCTTCAGCAATTTGCTTTCTCTTCTTCGAGAAACACACACGTTCTACGCAGAGACACTTGGAGTTTGATGCCGAAAGTGAGATTTCAGTTTCATTTACTCTCCCCTTACCAATTCATTCCCCATTTCCTTTTTACTTCGATTTTTCTCCGAAAGCCCAAGACTTAACTATTAGTTACCACTGGGGCCTTTTATTTTTTTCTCAATTTTTCTTTTCAGAAGTCCCTCCACCCAATCACTCTTCCAGGAGTGACCCTCTGGTGGGAATTTTCTTTTTCTTCTACCTCATTACCTTCTTTGGAAGTAGCATGTGGAAAATTATATGGAGAATTGCTTATCAAATTGAAGACTTCATTTTCAAAGCATGTTCTCTAAGTTTTCTTTGTGAATTTAGATTTTTCACAAGCTGTGTTGACTTAAAATGCAGTATTCTTTACTTGATGTAAATTCATCCTTGATGTATATAGGGTTTCTTCTAATGTGCCTGCTTCCTCTTCAGCAAATTTCTTCCTAATTACTGCAAAATTTATTGAAATATTCATTTGTGTCTTTTACAATAGTTTATGACTCAGGGTAATATTTTATGACTTTGTGCTCATTCTCACAGTGAACAAAATGTACACTAAACGTTGGAACATTTTTAGGCCTTTTTCTCCTATGAGCTTCATTTTGTTTTGATGTTTTAATCATTACAAACTGCAAAATTGAAATATCTTTGGATTGGGGTAAAGGAGAGAAAAATAAGAAAAATCTCATACCAAATCCAAACCAAACCAAACGAACAACCTGGCAAAAGGACTCTGCTTCCTAACAATGGGGAAAACAAACATCCTATATTAAAAGCATTTATATGCTGATATCAATAAAGTGATTCCATATTATATGTTCAGATATGAGGGATGGAAAAACACTAATTGTTGGACAGTGGTTTGGATTCATTTCTTATTTTCTTAAACTAGACAGCATTTGTGATTTACTGAATTTTTCTTATTATGCCATTTAATTTTTAACCTGTGAAATGAACCTGCTGTTTTTTATTTTATGTTTAAATATACCTCCTTGAAGCCATTTGGAGAATTCTTTCACAAGTCCATTAGCCCAGGGTCATGGTTAGAATTCATTGGCATATTTACTTTGAGGAACTATTGCTGTCCCTGGGGCTGAGTTCACATCAGTGCCCTGGGGGTGGGAAGTGAGATAGAATTCGAAAAGACATTTGAGACTATTTCCAAGTGTCCTTGAAATTTCAGTTTGTGAGATCCCAGGAGTGACAGACTCCTCAGGTTAGTTCTCTGAGAGAGCTAACTTGGGACCCAGAGGCATTCGTATCAGTTTTTTTTTTACCCCTCCCTTCCTCTACAATATAATTTTCCATACCATTAAGATTATTGGTGCAGCTTTTCTTAAATGAGTGTGCCCTATGATCTCTAATTTCCAGGCTGATGCTTATTCTGCAAGCTGAAATGCTGGGACTTTTTTTTTTTTTTTAATCTTGCCAGGGTTTATTGATATTACCATGTAATACACCTAGCTAACAGAGATGGTAAAATGTGTACTGATTTCAGAAATGTTATATTATTTTTAAAAGGTGCATTTTAGCACCAACAAAACACTGATATCCTTCCTGTAATGTCACGTGTTTCAAAGAAAGACATTTCAGATGGAAGTTCTCACAAGTACATACATTTAGTAGTTTGTTAACATGTAGGCAAAGGAAAGACAAGCAAAATGAAGCCCTTTTAGTTACCTGGGAATTCAGCTAAATTTCCAGTACAAGTTAAGACAGAAAATTTTCCAATAAGTGGCTCCGCACTGGCCAGAGAAGAAGAGAATTCCAGCATGGGCCTCCAATTCAAAGGTTAGAAAATATGAATCACAGGTGTTTTTATACACTCTCCAGACTAAGGCGGTAGTGTCTATACAAAATTTCCATCCAAACTACATATAGTTACATCACTAAGTTTCAACAATTAAAATATCTTTTCTAACATCCAACATGCTAATGGAAATACCACTGCTTTCTGGCATATGTATATCCGATTAGAGTACCAATGTTAACTAAATCCTACTAGGGTATCATTTAAAGACAAATTGCATGCTATTGATGTGAAAGAATTGTAAAGAAAATTGCAAGTTGATCTGTGTCTTTTCTTTAGCAAAAGGGAGATGTATGGCTGATAGATATGCCACCCGCTGTAACCTTGCTTCTTTAATTCACTAAATACTAGCAAATGCTGAGCAGGGTGTTTAAAAATGTGGCTCTTTGATTCTTCCTGGAAACTGTAGTCTGTATTTTAGGAGAATAAATTAGCTCTCTTTCTTTTGTACAAAAGAGTTATTTTCAGCAAAAAAAAAAAAAAAAAAAAAGTAAAACGTGTGTTATGTAAGTACTTAGAATATAAAACATATAAGAACAAATTTATTTAGCATAAATAAATACTAAATAAATGGCCTAATATTATGGATGGCTCAGTGATATCTTAAGTCAAGAGTTGAGGTCATGCAGGCAGAACCCCAGATTTCTAAGATTATTTTTTATCACTGTGTCCTTCTTCAGAGTCATCTCATTTCATTAACATCAACCACAGGGCTCTTGAACGTGAGTCATGTACAGTAAACCATACAAAGTACTGGGGGGCACTGCAGTCTGTGACAAGGATCTTTCCTCCAAGGAACTAAAGCCTTCAGTGGCTTCCCAGGCGGTGAGCACAGATGACCCAGGGCCTGGTAGAGCCGCACTCTGTCCCTCCAGCAGATCCCCAGAACGCGCTTCTTTTCCTTGCCATTCAGAATTAGGAACGTCAAACCCTACACATTTGAACATGAAATGTTTCCGCAAATTACTTCATGTCATGTGTAATAGAATGTTCTTATTAGAACGCAATCATTTTTGACAAATGTAAGTTATATATATATAGTTATATATGACAAATGTAAGTTATATACACATATATATTTTTCCCCCTAGAATGATTAAAACCATCGTAGTAACCCAGGACTGGAGAATCCTTGACTCAAATTTAAAGACGTCATAACTTTATAGATTTTCAGAAAGAAGCATCTTATAACATTTACTAGACATTTACTTCTGAGAAAGAAGCAAATGCCCTCATTTCAGAGGAAAACAGAGAGACATATCCTTGCCTTTTCCTGCTCAGTACACGCCTTTATTAACAGTGGTTCTTGTTTTAATCACCAAGAAGTCAAGACTTATGCATACATTCCCAGTCCTCAAAGTGGGGGTACCCTACTTCGCTCTGGTTTCTCGGTCAATCATTCTAGTTACTCTTTGCCTCTAACTGTGCTACTCTCTCATTACTTCTGGCTCTGTTTTCTAGTAGCATTCCACTATTCACGTCTTTTTTTCCCCCCTCTCAAAATGTGTTGTTTGTTAAAACCTGTATTCCTGGGCCCCTTTTCATAACAAATGAATCAGAATTGCCATACGTTAGACTTCATAAAGGATTTCCCTAATGATACTTCTTCCCATGAGGGTTTGAAACTGCTTCTCAATCCACTTTCAACCCATCAAGTGCTATATATTCTTCCACCAAAATACTCCTTTATCCCCTTCCCTCTTCTGCTGCTCACTTCTCATCTGCGTGACTAAAATAGCCATTTTGTTTCCTACATTCATTTTTGACCTTGCTCATTCCAATCCATTTGTTACACTGTGGTTCTGAACCAGGAATGATTCGCTCCCTAGGAGAGATTTGATCACATCTGGAGATATTTTTGGCTAGCGCAGTTGAGAACGTAGGGCTTCTACTATCATTTAGTGAGTGGAAGCCATGGATGCTGCTAGACATCCTGCAGTTCCCAGGGGAACACAAACAGAATTATCCAGCCCCAAAATGTCAATAGTGGAGAGGTGCTGAGGGTGAGGAACCTTTGTGCTGAACTGACATACTTCCACCCTTTCCCTGTTCAAATCCACTGTGGTAGTTTCTTTAAATGTGTCTGTCGTAGTGTCCTGATTACCTTTGTTATACATCTTTCTGTATTATACTCTTTTTTAAAAGATGTGTTTCATGCTCTGCCTTCCTCTCAGAAATATAAACATTTGATGCCTACCATCTAGAATAATAATTTGTGCTTGTAGCTGCTTATTAAATTTTAATTGGATTAAGTAGGCCATGCTTGTTTGTATATTGTGTGTGTTTGCATATGTGGGTAATTCAAAAGAAGCAATATATGTAAAAGTGACTCAAACATTAATTCAGTAGCTATGCAAATATTAATTCTCTTACCCCCTGTAGGGCTTCACAAAATGCTGGAAAATCCTCACAAATAATTTTTGTATTATGCTGATTACTATGGGTTAGGTTTTATAATTGCACAGAACGAATGGATCAAAAGAATGTGATATATTGATTACTTTGTATGTTTGGGCACCATTTGTCTACGTTGTACATTAAAACCGACATTTCAAACTCTTTTAGATCATTTCCAGTTAAGTGAATCAGACCTGCCAGAGGTCTGGCATGGGACTCAGAATTACAGAGAAGTAGGTAATAGTTTAAAAGGACCCATCCATCCCAGACCCTTGAGGACAGGGGAGTCAGGTATTATTATTCCCATTTTTGAAATGATATGTCTGAATCCATTTACATGCTTAGTCTAGATTTACAAGGGTGATATATTTCTAAACAGAATTTAAATCCATAGCCCTCATTTTATTTTTATAGATCATCAAGGCTGATAGTTAAAAAATAGAAAATGAGTAAGATTATTCCTTACTTTTCACAACATCCCACCCACCCCTCAACTTTTTTTCAGCTTTGGCACATGTCATGATATGGGTGAAAAGAGCACTGACTTTGGCATCAGAAGCCCTCGATTTGAAAGGCAGTGCTCACTGAGTGACCTAGAACAAGAATCAGCATTTTTTTCTCCTGGAAACACCCAGAGGGTAAATATTTTTTGCTTTGCACTGCATGTGGTCTCTATTGCAAATACTCAATTCCTCCACTATTGAGCGAAAGCAGCCATAGACAATATGTAAATGAATGGGTGTGGCTGTGTTCCAGTACAACTTTGATTACAAAAATAGGCGGTGGGCACTTTTGAACCACAGGACATAGTTTGTTGACCTCTGATGAAGAGCAAATTACTGTGCCTTCTCATCTGTACGTCGAAGTGCCAGAGCTCAGATCATAGGTTTGATGTAACTCAGGGTAACCGAGATAATGTAAGTCATGTACCTGTGAGAGGATGTAGCCTGCTGTAGCTATCCTTAAGATGGAGGTGAGCAAATTAATGCTTAAACTCACTCATGCAATACACTTTAGGCAAGTCCATGGGAGAGAGTTAATTATTTAAGTAACAAAAGACCGAGATTATAAGGTGACTTCAGCTTTGATGATATTCATGTCAAGAGTTCTCTAGTCAAAGTGCTGTCTTGAAGCTTGTATAGTATTTTATTTCCTAGAAGAATAGAAATTTTAAAATCACTCTTTTAAGAAAATAAGGACCTAAAAAAAGCAATTGGATTCTCTAAATCTAAGTAAGCTACATCATTACAAAACAGGAGAGAAATGTTAAGTTTATTTTATAAATTGTTCTCACCATTCATAATTACTGAATGCTTCTTTAATGGCTCATAATGAATTCCATGCATTTTCTAAGAATTATTTTGCTCCCAGAGTTTGGTGAATTAATTTATGTATATTTAATTTAAAAATTATCATCACTTTGGGGATTTGTCTATGTCCCCTCAACATTTCATGCATAAATCAGCTAGCTGAACCTTTTTGAAAGTACATAAATATATATTCTTTAGCACATTTGCTTTTGAAAATAAGCAATATTCACAAATAATTGAACTTTTATTGACTTCAGTTAGCCAAAATTTTAGAAGAAAATGAAGTGCAATTGTGAGCAGTCTCTATGTCTAATACTTGGTTCTATACTTTGCTTAAATATTGCTTAGTGTGAATATATGTCTATCTCAATTTAAAATTTAAAATAGTTTGTATTACCTCTCTTACACTAAATTAGTGGATACTTTTCAAGGTAGATATGCCCTGAAATTTTTAAAAAGTGCACTCATTTTAAAATATCCTACTCTATGGATTGAATGATATGCCCCCACATCTAAATGCTATATAGCTTACTAATTGTTTATACTGCTCCTTGTCCAGAAAGCCTTACAGTCATCCACTAGCTCAATTCAAACTACATTGATTGGTGAGATGAGCCAGCATTTTGATTCTTGTTTTAAAGATGAGAAATTGCTTTTTCAAGAATATAATCTTTCATTTGAGTTTTTGTTCATTAGAATTGAAAAAATATAGATAACAGATAAACAGATGAATAGATGGATTTAGAAATACGGAGATAGACATATGTGCACTACCATGTAATAAACTAGTGTGTTATATATACCATAGGTTTGACTCTGTTGGGGATCCATGCAAAATATTATGTATGTACAGTTAGCTAAAATTCGGTGCTAATGATTTTGAGATTAAAGACTTGTTCCCGTGAAGACCAGTTTAACTCATGCTATGCTATAGAACTAGACTGTGCCACCAAAATCATTCATTTCTTAGCATTGCATGGCCACCAGCATAAATCCCTGATGGCCACTCTTGTAGAAAACTAAATGAACCTAGGGATAACAAAAAAGCCCTCAAAGTATGAGCAGTGGGACGTTGATTTTTGTGCCTGTGTAGTTGACCTACTTGATATCCCGTTCTCACATTCCTTTGTTTCTTGCATTTCTACACTTGAAACTACCTGTAAACAGAACAACTCCATTCTGTTTTTGATGTATTATCCTGAGTTGAATCAAGTAGACCAGAAGGACCTCCAGGTATCCCTGAACTATCCAACATCATCTTATAATTCCTCTCTGACTCTTGGTTCACACTCAGGGAGTGGGGTGAGTCACACAGAGAAATTGCCACCTTTAGGGTTGCATCAATTTTAGTAAAGAAAGTTTTAGGGGGATGTACTTACCAGAGGTAGCTTAGAACCACAGGATACAATAGTCTCTCTTAAAGCAAATGAACAAATCAATAAATATATCCTGTGGAATATTATAAAATGCTTCGTAAAGATGTCCGGGGACTATTATATGTCTTTCTTGACGTTCAGGGATCATGTCCTCTACACACTTTACCTTCGCCTTGCATGTGTCTAAGTAAGTAATCAACAGTCTTAACTCATTCTACACTCAGTAATCTACATTTAAGGAAGTAAATTTTACTCAAGTAGAGAAAGTAGAGAGTCTTCTTCAACTTCCATTCACATTAAAAAAAATTAGAACCCCCTAAATTACTAATGTGTGCAGAATAAGACCTTTTGTAAAAATAATATTTATGCATTATATTCAGCAGTTCCACAATTTCAGCCCTCCAAAAGTTGAGGAATTTATTATGTCTCAATAATTATTGACATCTTCCTTGACAAGACTTTCTAGAAGGCTTTATCTGCACTGCTGATCCCAACTTCAAAGGAGAACACAGGTTAGCAATTCATTCAAAGAAACTCCATTAAAGCATAAATTAAATAATCTAATTATTTTATCAATTACCTTTTAAATTCAAAGCTTACTTTGAATAACCTCTTCCAATGGTCCCACAGAATGTTTTCTTTGATGAACTTCAAGAAACATTGAGTGTTGTGTTCCTTCAAAGCCCATCAAATGTTTTTTGTTTTGTTGTTTTTTTGTTTTTGTTTTTTGTTTTTTTTCTGAGCTGACTTCTTTATTATTAGTTCCTACCTAGCCATGATTTGAGGACTTTTGTTCCAGTTATATATTGCGGCACAGCAAATCATCCTGAAATTGAGTAGTTCAAAGTAACAACAATTATTTACTTAGCTCACAAATTTTCAATTTGGGGCAGGTTTGGTGGGAAAGACACATCTCTGCTTAAAGCAGCTTCAGCTGAGGGCTAGGGAATCTGTTTTCAATTTGGCTCACTCAGCCACAGGGTGGTCCTTCTTGGCTTTTGTCTGGAAGATCAGATGGGACTGAGGACTGGGGGCCTCTGTTCTACTTCACCTGAGACTCCATGTGGCCTGGGCTGCTTCTGGCATGGGTTTCAAAGGTGGGTGTCCCAAGACAGGGCCAGGAGGAAAGCTGGGTTACCTTTTCTGATCTAGCCTCCAATGTCACATGGTGATACCTGCCCTGTATCTGTCAGTGGGGGCAGTCACTAACATCCATCCAGTTTCAAGGGAAGGAAATAGACTCCACCTCTTGATGGAGGAGTGGTGAGATTCCGGAAGAGCATGTGGAATAGTTGATATTATTATGGCCTTTGGGGGAAAAATAGTCTGCTACACATTCTCTGTTACCACTGAGGTGATTGTCACCTACAAGGGCAGTTCAGATGTTTTGTAAAAGTTGTTGCCAGCTCCAACACTCCAAACAGCCTAGTCTTTCCTCTTCCCCAACTCTGGCTGCCTCAAGTACCTTTTAAATATCTTACCCACGTCATCAGAGATGTAGTACTCAGAATGTTGTATGGTCTAATTTTGTATTCTCAAGAAATTTGAGGTGAATATTCTGATGACACTCCTGGTGCTCACAGTGGAGGAAGTTACCTGCAGGCAAACCCTCTGTAACGAGAAGAAAGGATACAATGTTTCTGGCTCTCTTCTCTTACAGTGAGTGCCAAACTCTGCCAGAAGCTTTAAATATTACACTCAGTTCAGGGGATTAAATACCTTTTTTTTTTTTTTTTTAAACAATTTCCAAGTTGCTACAGGAGCTTGGGAACCTTGAGTTAGACCTTTGTGTGGCATTTCACCCCTTGGCTTCTAACACCGTTGGAGGGAAGCTGGGGAGAGTAAGGATGCTTATCAGGATACAAGCCGCCTTCTCTCATGATACGAATTTACCATGATTAGACAAAGCAGCTTTCAAGCTTCAAATCCATTCAAGCCAGCTGACTAATACCAAGAAAATAGTAAAGCATATTTACAAAATGAGCACACCATGCCCAGCTGTGCAAGCAATGGAATATCTATCTAACGTGATTAGCTCCATTTTTGTCTCTTGATTCAGAGTGTGTTTGATTTCTCCTCTGGCTTGGTGTGCTGTTTTAGGGCAAAACAACTTTATAATTCAGGGAAGAGATTTCTAATGTGATGGCTAAGTACCTTCAGAGGACCACTGTGTTTCAGACAGGGGTCTTCATAAAACAAAGATGTCAGGAAAATGAAACGATAAATGCATAAGGATTTTATAAAGGATATTATTATTATAAATTTACCAGATTCCTGACACAGAATGACGGCGGAAATCCCCTAAAGGCATAAAAGTTTAAAGGTCACCTGTCAAAACATCTACTTACCTCCCTTTAAGATACTATTCCAGGTTGTTCAAAACATCTTTCTAAAGGTGGTTTCAACAAATTCTCCAAAATAACTCATATCAAGCCAAAAAAATCCATTAGGTATATTATTTACATTTTAAGAATATATATTTATATTTTCTTTGTAAAGAAAAGGCATACTTCATTTAAAATATGATTATCAGTGTTTCATTCTGGCCTATGGATATGACATGAATATGCAGTGTAAAGAATACTAATCAAGAAATACATGTGCATGCACTGCATCTAGCTGAATTAACAGAATATTGTCAATATTGTTGGAAGTCCCTTGTCGGCATCTTTTGGATTTTATCCCAGTCTTTCCTCTCTGAAGTAATTACCATCTTGATTTTGTGTTAATAATTCTCTATAAAATCAATGTGATGGCATTTTGTTTAGTTTTGCTCATTTGTGACCTAGATAAAAGTGGAGTTACACTATATGTATTTTTTCTATGACTTTTTTTTCCTTTCACATCATAAAATATATAGCGAGAATGTATTTTTACTATTGTATCATATTCTCTTGTATGATTGCCAATTATGCTACTGATAACATTTGTTTTCAGTTTTTGGTCTTATAAATGGTGTGCTATATGCAATGTTCAATATGTCTCTCGATGAAATTGAACATAGATTTCTTTAGAGTATTCACCAGTGAAATTACTGGTCATAGTGTATATACCTATTCAGCTTTAGTTTTAGTACTCAATTGCTTTCTGAAAGATAATTTACACTTCTGTCTGCAGAGTATATGTGTTAGATATTCTGTTCAACAATAACTATTATCAAGTTTTAATTTTTGCCAATCTGATGTGTGTGAAATTATAATCTATTAATGTTACAATTTGAACTTTCTTCATTATTAATCTGGTGGACACTTTTTCACATTTCTCATCCTCTCTCCAGCAAAATACCTTAGTCAAACTCTTTGTTGATTTTTCTTCTTGATTGTTCTTCTCATATTGATTCATTTGGGTTCTTCTACTTTTCTTAATAATGATCTCTTCCAAAAGTGTAGCTAGTATTTTTACTCTCTGTTGGTGATGAATGGTACTACTGCATTTTAGATTATCTTAATAAATTGAACTTTATTGTTAGTCTCAGTATCTAACAGGTTAAGATTCTTCAGCTTTTCCTTTTAGAAGATCTTAGCTATCATTAGAATCTTACATTTCCATATATATTTTAGAATCCACTTATCAAGTTCTATAGAAAATGGAGATCATATTTAGATTGAGATTATCCTGAATCTAGATCAGTTTTGGAGGAAACTGATAGAGAGTAAATATTTAATCTTCCTGTTCATAAAAGTGTTATGGTTCTTCATACTTTGGGATTTTAATTTGTTTCTTGAGGCTTTTTTTTTAAACAAAATTATTTATACTTAGAGTGTGTATATATATATGTGTGTGTGTGTGTGTGTGTGTATGTATTTGTATATAATGTATTTGGTACTGCTGAGAATTACATTTTATTAAAATCAAATTTTCTTGTTTCTAAGATCTTGTGGTAGCTCACAGTGAAAAAGAATGTGACAATGAATATATGTATGTTCATGTATAACTGAAAAATTGTGCTCTACTCTGGTAATTGACACAACATTGTAAACTGACTATAACTCAATAAAAAAATAAAAAATAATTTTTTTTCTTTCTATAAATGCAGATTACTTTCACTTAAGATCTAATAGGCAACACCATTGGCAAACTCACTTCATAATTCGAGTCATTTGTCTTACAGACTCTGAATTCTATAGAATATTGAATTCATATAGAATTCTATGCAGACCTTCATATCATCTGCAGATAAAATCTTTCTAGTCATTACCCTGTTTCTTTTAGCCTTAACTTAAGGAGCTTACTGGGAGCTCTTGGACAGTGCTTAATAGAGGTAGTGATGGAAATCATTCTTATTTGATTTCTGATTAACTGTCTAAAATATTTTGCTATTGAGTATAATATTTCATATCGATCTTTTATAGATACCTTTTATTGAGTTAAGAAAATTATCATTTATTCTGTTAGCTGAAAATTGCTTTATACTTAGAATAAAAAATTTTATTGATTTTGCTTTTTTGGTTTTGTTCTATTATTTTATGTCTCTTGAAAGGATCATACGTATTCTTTAGCTTTAATGTATTGTTGTGGTGAAATATGTTGATAAATGTTCTAGTTTTGAACCACTTTTAATTCATAGGATAAACTTAGCTTAGTCAAAATGAAATCTCTTTTGTGTATTTTGGTTTTTTTTTTTTTTTTTTTTTTTTACTTTAGTATTGATGCATGAGATATGCATGTAGTTTTATTTGGCACCGAATCAATTTTAAGCTTTTATCAAGTTCAATTGCATCATAAAGAGAGTTGAGGAGTTGAAGAGGATACTTTTTAAATACATTTTTACCATAAGAAGTATCTGAATTTCTATTATTATTGTTGTTTCTTTTGTTGTTTTTGCTCTTATTATTTTAGTGTTTTAATAGGACTCCTTTATTTGTGAAAATATTTTTAAATTGATTCAATTTATTTAATAGCTGTAAAATAAAGTGTTTATTATTTTCATTAATTGTGAGCATAGTCTGTTATAGTTTTCTCTAGGAATTTTACCTGATCTCTGACATGTCCATTTCTCTTCTAATATCTTGTCATACACAGTTAAAAAGTAAACTCAAATCTGCATATCCTGTGTAGATATTTGTGAAAAAAGAATAATTATATACACCCATACATACTAATACATGCAAAAAATATAGTATGTAAATAAACATAATGCATAATATAAATAAATATAAAGGTATATTTATTTTATTTTTCTATATACTCAGGCCATACCAAACCAGTTCTATTCTGATTGGTATTCAATGGGACCATAGGTTCTCTCTCCTATTACCGTTTTTTTCCTCCTTCCATGTCTCCAACTCTGTTTCTGTTAATCCCTTTGCCCTACAGCGATCAGACTGACCCACAGACCTTCCAATTCACTTTACCACTTACTTCTTTTTGTTTTATAATTTTTCATTATCACTGGAACCAGTGTCATTCACATTCCAGGAATCTGGGGATCTGGATTGTGCAAACAACTCTATTTTTTATAGTTTTTTTATAGTTGGGTGGAAAGATAATAAAACATCAAATTCTTATATAAATTTAATGCAATTCAAATTAGAACAAATGTATTTTCTTTTGTTGAATTGAGGACATATTTAATATTTTGTTATATAATACATGTATTTACTTATCCAATCCAATTCAAGTAAATTTAGTCAAAAACTAAGAAAAATATTAAAAAAAACAGTTTAAGTGTATATTGGAGGTAATTAGCCTTATTGGATATAAGAAAAATAAACTTCTTGTAATCAAATAAATAAAATTTTTGAATAGTAATTGACAAAGCCCTAGAGCAGAATAGAAATACCAGAAATAGGGTCAATAATAAATATAGTTCAAATATAAGATATAGGTAATAAGTGTCATTCAATTATAATAAGATGAATAATTTAATAAATGGTATTAAAATAGCTAGATACCCATCTGAATATCCATAAAACATAATGTCCAAAATGTATTAAAGCCTTAAATATAAATACTAAAAACATATATCTACAAACCACAAATGCTATCTAGAGCATAAGATTTCTTACAAAGATGGGAAATAAAAAAACATAAAAAATTATAAGATATATTTGGATCTGTACACACTAACTCATTTAATCTTTTTAAAAAAATACTTACCAAATTTGTGTTATCATGCTGTTTTTACGAATTGAAAAACATGGGCACAAAAAATGTCAACTTCTATATGCAAGTGATTATAGTATTCAGAAAGGTCCCTGTGTCTTAGCCATCATGCTATACCATCCCATTCAGAGCTCTGAAAAGTTAATGCCAAGTAAGAAAATAATTTGTAACACTAACAGCAGCCAGTTTGTATAGTTAATCTGAACAGACCTCTTACATCGAAATAAAGTTTAAAAAAATCCCAAATTTCACTTATACCTTAGGAATTAACAATACATAAAACAAAAAAAAGCTCAACTAAAAAAAAACATAGTGACTAAAACATATGAATGTACATTTACTTTCAAATGTAATAAAAATAACTCAAGTTCACCAAATAATATACTATTTCACATAAAAATTGATAAATATTGAACAAAGTATTACTTATCAGACTGAGTTAGAATGAACTACTGGTGAGTATGTAATTGCCACTAACCTTCTGGAAATAGCTTTGTAAATTATGCATCAGAAACTTTAAGTAAAGCATTACTTTTGACCAGGTATTACTGATTCTAATAAGGAATTATTCACAACTGTAGCAAGACTCCACGTTCAGAAATCTTACAGATATAAGTTATTTATCTTTATTAAAATGAACTCACATGCTTCACAGCTTATTCAGCCCCATGTATAGAAATAAATATATTTAATAATAATGGAAAAATGCTTATAGTATAATTCCATGTGAAAAAAAGTCAGATTAAAATGTTTATATTAATGTTGGTCTTAATAGTGCCTATTCAGAAGGGAAAAGAAATGGATCAATTACTTCTAGTGGAATAGGTAGAGGAGTAGAATTATTAAGTGTTTTGGTTTTTTCTTACATTTTTCTTCATTTCAAAAATTGTCCAAAATCAGGGTGTGTCATGGTGTCATTGAGCAACATGACTGAATTGCTGAAAAGTTACCAAAGCAGCAATAGTTTAAGTATATTACCATTCAGTTTGTGCCTACTACATGCTTATAAATATAATGTGAAAGCAAATATAACCCCCAACTACCTATTCAAGTGCTTTTTGTATTTCAGAAGATCAAAAGAAGCAAAAAAGTAGCTCATTCTTTGAGAATTTCTTGGAGTTGACATTGTGCTGTGTGTGCTGTTGTATCATCAGTCAAAAGCTTCGACTCCCCCTCAGTGATCTTGTAAACTAGATATACAAGAAAAATTCCACAGAGAAAGTAACTAAAAATCAATGATGACACGAATTTAAATGTCATTGTGGATGGTTGATATTAGAGGCGCAGTAATCACTCAGAGATGAAGAGTGTTACTACAGGCTGGAATTTTGGAACTTTTTACAGAAGTGTGTCACTGGGGTCGGGGGAAAGTATGCAAATACTGGAGTAAGGAGGCTGTACTGAAGTGGAAGCATAATGATTAAAATGTGAAAAGTTATAAAGGCGGGAGCAGTGTAGTGTGTGGAGAGCACAAAAGAAACAGAACAGATGTTGGATGTATTCTAGGCATATTCAAATTTTTAATTAAAGTTATAGAGAATTGAGTGTAAGGATTGAGACTTTTTTCAACAAGCATTGGTTCCTATTGATGAAATAACCAATGTACTGAGGTTAAGTTGATTGTTAAATATTACTGGGGAGACTTCTACATCTCAGGTTCTGGATGACCTTGGAAGAGGAATAAATTTGGGGAGAGAAATAAAATTCTTCCCTGAATAATCAAATACAATCTTAAAGTAGAAAATATTTTGTAACCATTAACTAAACTATGATCAAAGTTAATCAATAAAACTTTGGAAAGATTTAGTTACATAGAGTTCAGCATACCTATACAAAAGGTTTTAAGTGTAGGTAACACTATTCATAGCCCAAACCAAGAAAACAAATGTCTTCATTCCTCATTTCTCCTTTACCTAGAGACCAACCCAAGAGCATGTATGTAAGTTGTCTCTAAAGTTAAGATTGACAGATAAAATTTAAAATACTCAGCTAATTTCTAGTGTCAAATAATAAGTATTTTTATTCTAAGCATGTTCCAAATATTATGACATCCTTATACTAAATACACGTGTACATATTTGCAGTTTATCCCCAATCCAAAATTAACTGGGAATCCTATATTCTATTTGCTGAATTGGGTAACATAACTCTAGAGGCAGATACTTCTAATATGAGTACATTCTAATGACCCAGGTGGGGACAGAAAAGGGTCTACCTTCCCCTTCGTAGGCAGAGCAAGGTACCTGTCCATATCTAACCAACTGTCTGACCAATGAATACACTTTGACATCTGAGCCAAGCACTGGTTGCCTTAATGATTTTGATTCCAAGTAATTGAATTTGATGTGTTTATGGAACAAGCAAGGGTAGTTGTCCAGTGAATTTAGGCAAGTAGTGTTTGGATTTCATGATATAGATCTCGTTAGAAAATATTGGAGACATTTTTATTTTGTCAAAATGGTGGATAAACTTTTCTAGAAAGAACATACATAGAAGAGAACATAGAGCTTAAGACACTGATATCATTGGTCAGATACTTAAGAGAAGCTCTCCTTAACAGGCAAAAGTGGCCAGTGATTAGCCAATAAGAAATGACCTGTTTGATAGATAAACACACAAGTTTGACTAGAGGCAAATTGTGCAAGAGTTTTTTTTCCCCTAAAATTGTGGTGAATAGGTTTTATTGATATTAATTGGCATTATACATGCATTTCTATGTGTGTGTATGTGTATATATATATGTTTTTTTAATTTTAGCACATCAGATATACATATATACATATGTTTCCCCGAGTTAATTATGAAAAATTTTAACACAGTATCCATGAGATTAGGGCATAAGTAATTCTTATTTATTGATGAGAACTTCAGAGTTTTGTTTTGCTTGCAAGCATATTTACACAAATTGTGAAAGATCCCAAAACAAAAGACATTTTTTGTTTCCGAACTTAACTTTATATGGTTCAGCATAATATACATCCAACATTTAACAGGATTACAGCAACAAGTTCTCTCTGTAGAACTTTTGATAACATACCCATTTTCATTCATATAAGTATTCTAACATTCAGAGATCTTTGAGAACCATCAGACCACAGGATGACAAAAGGAGAATTTATATATTGTTTATACATCCTAGATAACATTTTAACCATAAATTATTGAATTGTTTTACTACAATCATTGCAGTTGGGCATGTTGTAATAACTCATTAAGTTCTCTATAGAATAAGAAGACATCAATAAGACAGTTCTGAAAACACATCCTGTAATTTCCAATAGTATAAAGATATCCAGGCAATAGTTAAATTGTACCTGATTGACCATTTAAAATGTCTCTAGGAATGATTCCATTTCCTGTGTTCTCATTAAGTGAGGTGACATACATTTTTATTGAGATTTTACTTTATAGAGATTATATCAATAAACTGCAATACGGCTTTCATTGGAATCTTTCATTTCTGAGAGCCTTTAAACAAGACATGTCAAAAGTAATAAAATAAATGCTAGCTTCAATGTTTGGCCTAGGTTCACCATATTAAAAATGCTATAACCCAACAGTTTTATCTTCAATAAAATATCGTTATGATTTCTTTTAATGTCTCACCCTGCAAAGGTAGAAGAAACCAAAATGTCTCTAAACTGTATTTGTATAGCCCTAAACATCACTGGAGAAAAGCATTATTCATATTTGTAATACAGCTTTATGGCACCAATTTGGCTGAAAGAATGTATATGTATATATCTTTTATAGCACTTTCCCTTCAGAGAGTTAGATATGACTTGTTTATGTAATGCTGAATAAAATGGAAAGATTTTTTTTTTTTTTCTGGTAGTGAAGCTTGCTGTTAAGAATGCTTAATCTTATAGGAAGGCATGGATCCTGAAAGTAACCAGAGTCACATATCAGTAAAAGGCAGTATCAGACTAGAAAATATATGGGGAACTCTTGTGAGATGTGGGACCAATTTTGAAGGCATATTATGAGAAATAGAGAAATTGAGGAGTCATTTATCGCCAAATGCTCTTTCAACCACACAACAAATACTCAGATGTGGGGATAATCACTACCAATTCTCTCACTCCATTTTGTCCTTACTTTTATATTTTATTACGGCTATTAAAAAAAAAATTCTGCCTTCTCGGTGTATTAGCCATAGACTGTGGAAGATACTAAGCACTTGGTGCTGTCTCAGTGGAACATGGGACTTTCACTTGGCATTTAGACTTTATGATGGTTGCTGAAAGCAAGCAGTTTTAGAACTGGTTCTGTAGGAATCCTGCCACTATGGTTTTTAATAATAATAATAATAATAATAATAATAATAATAATAATAATAATAATAATAATAATATTTATTATTATTATTATTAATTTTTCAGTTGTTGTTGTTGTTCTGTGCTGCATTAACCCATTTCCCTGTTTTAAAGCCATGTGGCACTTAGCTGAACCTTGCCCAAAGAAGGGAGAAGAAGAGGCGTCTTCTGGTGTCATCACATTACATGTTCCTCCTTAGCATCTTCTTTCATCTTTACTCTGCATCACTTCAGCAGAACTTTGAGAGCAAGGCTTGTTCATCAATGTTCATCTAGTTTCCCCAAGTATATGGTGGGGCACTGGCTTCCTCAGAATGTTGAGACATTAAATAAGAATATTCCAGGGTCAACTCAGTCTGCAAAATACTTGAACATTTATAATGGAAGTATTTTTCCATTGCAAGAACTTCTTAGTTCTGCAAATTTTGTATTTTATATTTGTATATGCTTTTATATTTTACATACTTTAAATCTTTTTAATATGCTAAAGTATAATGTGACTTTTTCAAGCAGGAGACACAGTAAGCACATTTCTATTTATTACTGTGGGACTGTTTTTTTGGTGAGCATTTGTGAAACCAGTGCCCCACCAAAAACAGTTTAAGAAAAATGAACCTGGGGCAGAAGCTTCCATCCATTTATTATTTGAATCATTATAAAGATTTATGCTTTTAATAAAAAAACAGAGATATGCTAATGGAAAACTAGGGAAGTGGATGTTTCTCTCTCATTCATTCCTTCATTCATTCCTTAGACACTTAGCAAGCTTTTTTGTTATTTGCCTTATAAGCCTAACTGCTGGAAAGTCCTCAGTGAACAGGGCAGACCAGATCTCCCTGTGAGTCATTTACGAATAATGGGGGAGAAGTAAGAGAAAAAAGAGTAAACACACCAACCTCTTTGTTGTTGCTTAGATGCATCAGGTATACAGTTGCCTTAAGGTCTTTGGACCCACAGTTCTCTCTGTCTAAAATGTTCTTCCATAGATACGCCCATCACTGGCTGATTCATAGAGTGTGTATATGTTCAAGCTTCTTGGTAGATACTGCCAAACTGTTGTCCAAATTAGAGAGCCGGTCCTTCTCATCTGCAATCCATGAGTGTGTTAGATCCATATGACCTCCAAACTCTATATTTTTGCCCATTTCAATATCTTCTGATCAAGTCCCTGGCCCATTTTTCCATCAAGTTTGCCTTTTCACTCCATAAAGGGTATTTTTTCATGGGCTGGCATTACTACTTTTAATTCCTTCTCAATTACTAATATTTTCTTATTTTAGACAATTTTGATTAACTTAAAATCATAAAGATTTTAGCCTGGGATACCTTGAAGAAGGTCCACTTCTTTTTCCTCTCACATTTAGATTATTGTCCGTCTTGAACTGGTTTCTGTGTATAGTGTGAGGTATAGGTGAAAATGCATTTTTCTGTGTGATATCCAATAAACATTTATTTAACATACCATCATTCTTCTATAGCTGCATCTATATCCATGTGAGTCTTTGGTGACCTTCCCTTTCGTTGGTCTATTTCTCTGTGTATCTTTCTGTAGGTGATAATGATTTTATTGTACAATAGTCATCTGTTTTTCTTTTTCTTCAAGATTATCTTGTCTTTTCTTTGTCTTTGATTTTGACAGAAATTACACTTATCATATACATCAATTAGAGATGAATGAATGGTTTTAGAATACTGACCCTTTCAATCCATGATATACCCCTAGTATACATTTCTGGATCTGTCTGTGAGTGTGTGTCTGGAGAGATTAGCTTATGAATTAATAGGGTGAGTAGAAAAGATTGCCTTTGCCAATGACAGCAGGTATCATCCAGTCTCTTGAGGGCCTGAATAAAACCGAAAGGGGGAGGCTGCAAATTTGCTCTCCCTGCTTGAGCTGAAACACCCATCTTTTTCTTCCCTCAGACACTGGTGCTCCTGGTTCTCGAGCTTCTGGATGAGTCCAAGCTGAGTTCAGGACTTACACCATTGGTTCCTCAATTCTCTGGTCTTTGGGCTAGGACTGAGTTATACCACTGGCTTTCCTGGTTCTCCAGCTTGCAGATGGCAGATGATGGGAATTTTCAGCCTGCATAACAAGTAAGCAAATTCTTATAATAAATCTTTCCATGTATATATATTGCTGTAAATCCTCTTGACTCTTTCTCTGAAGAATCCTGACCAATATCCTAACCAATACATCTTAAGTCACATTGTTAGGACAAACTGATCTGGTCAAATGGGTGCACCATTGCCCAAAGTCTCAGGCATACAAAAACAATCTCCTCAAGCAGAATATTAGAAGAGTTCAGAGCTCATTCCCCAAGAGCCAGCCAAGAGGCAGTCCTGAAGACAAGCCTTTCTTTGGAATGTATAAGGGTTGAGTAACCCTGGTTTAATGAATTAACCCTTTCCTTCAGAAGTGCCAAAATTTTCTGATGGTTTCATCATAGAAGCTGGGAGTATATACTGAAATGGGAACATTGTAAAAGCATAAGTTTAGGAAAAATATTAGGTTCTAACTGTTAGATTTGTTGAATTTGAATGGACTGTTAAACATCGAATAGATGTTAATTAAGCAGCCAGATATACAAGTCTGGAGTCTTGTATAGAGTTGTAAGCAAGAGAGAGAATTTTGAGAATCACGATCATACAACCATGATAGTCTATGTGTTTATGGAAGTACTGGATATAGATAACAAAGAGAAGACCAAAGACTGAGAACCTCATCTAGTCTAATATCAGAGGCCTTAGAACAGCAGAGGAGATAAAGAAGACATGTCAAATAGAATCAGTTTCTCTTTTCATTGATTTTTCTCCATTAGCTGAGGGCCATCCCATGGAGAAACAAACTCTCAGTTACTTTTGGTCCTCTGTGCATATAACTAAAGTGACTTTCTTAGGCTAATGGATATCATCAAAGGCAGTATAAGAGCTTTTATAATCAATAAGATGCAAAAGCCTGAAAAGAAGCATAAATAAACAGTATTTGGGATCTGAAGAGAAATGGACAAGTATTAGCAATGTCCAATATATAGTGAATATGAAGCATAATTATGAAGTATAATAAAAAAAACTTACTGGTAAACCCACTGTGAAATTTGGTATCTAAATTATTATCTATGCTAATGAAACTATTAGTGTATTTTCTTCTGATTCCTTGCAACTCCTCAAGGTAACTACTATTCTGAATTTTGTATTTACTATTTCCTAGCTATTTTAAAAATACAAGTTTTAGGGGGAGGGGCCAAGATGGCAGAGTATAAGGATGCTTGTAGCTCACCCTCTCCCACAAATACACCAAAACTCACACCCACGGACCCACCCAGCCAACCAGAGCACCTGCTGGACTCCAACAGAACATCACCCTCTTCAAAAGACAAAGATACCATGAATCTGGTAGGAGAAAAGGAAAAAAGGAAAAGCAAAACAGTGCGGGACCAGTCCCGCAGGGAGGGAGCGGCAAAGGAGGAACAGCGCTCATTCTCTGGGTTTCTCCCTCTCCAACAGAGAGGCCAGCGGGACAGAGGGGGAGCCTCTGAGGCTCAGATCTGCATGGAGCACCCCTTGGCTGACAGAACTAAGTTAAACAGACACAATGGGTCCCCACTTAAGAGCTCAGCACCTGACCCAGGGTTGGGAAGGGGGTGCGATCTGCTTGCCGACAGGCACTAGGGAGCAGCACTGATGAGGGTGCCAATGAGGGCCTCTGGAAACAGCAAGCTGAGTCCGCAAAACAGGGCGAAGACAGAAAGACCTCTTGATAAAATCATTAACAGTGCACAGTCTCCATGAGAACACATCCTTTTTTTTTTTTTTTAAATCTTTTTTATATCTGTTCTGTTTTCTATTACCTTTTTAATTTTTACTTTTTAAACAATTGTACATGTCTACAGTTTTAATCCCTTTTAACTTTTTCTTTTAAAATCTTTTTATTATTTTAAAAAACCCACCTCATTTCATTTTTAATTCTCTTGGTTTCAATCTCCTGTTATTGACTACACATGGGTTTCAAATATTGTTTTTTGATTTTTTTCTCCTTTTTTTTTAAAGGTTTTTAAAAGACGTCTCAACCGATTGCTATTCTGCTTCAACTTGCTCTTCTATTATTGATTATACACTGTTTTCAAACTTTTTTTTCCCTCCATTCTTTTAAAATTCTCTCTCTCTTTTTTTAAGTTTTATTCCTGCATAGGCTTCAGATAGATAAATAAATAAACTTAAGAACCACAATAGATAACTGATACTCCTTAAGCCACAGTGCCAGAGAGATATGAGCAATATGAAGAAGCAGAGGAACCACTCCCAATTAAAAGAGCAAGAGAAATCCCCTGAAAGCACGATCAATGAAATAGACATTGATGGCCTACTAGATCAAGATTTCAAAAAAGGACTGATCAAAGTATTGAAGGAACTAAAAGAGATAGTGTTTAGAGGCACAAAATATATCAAAAATGAAATTGAAGCTATAAAGAAGAGCCAAATAGAATTGGTAAACTCATTTGCTGAGATGAGAGCTGATCTAAAGGCTGTACAAAGCAGGCTGGATAATGCAGATGAACGAATAAGTGACCTAGAAGACAGGACAACAAAAAGCACCCAATCAGAACAGCTGAGAGAAAAACAAATGAAAAACAATGAAAACAATATAAGGGACCTATGGGACAATGTAAAGCATGCCAATCTATGCATAATAAGAGCTCCAGAAGGGGAAGAAAGAACAAAGGGGATTGAAAAGGTATTTGAAGAAATCATGACTGAAAACTTTCCAAAACTAAAGAAGGAATTGGATATCCAAGTACAGGAAGCAAAGAGTGAGTTGTAACAGAACCCCCATAAGGCTCTCAGCTGGTTTCTCTACACAAACACTGCAGGCCTGAAGGGAGTGGCAAGATATATTCAAAGTCCTGCATGAAAAAAAGATGCAGCCTAGGATATTCTATCCAGCAAGGCTATCCTTTAGAATAGAAAGAGAGATAAAGAATTTCACAGACAAGCAAAAACTACAAGAGTTTAGCAACACTAAACCCATGCTAAAAGAAATAATGACAAGTCTACTCTAAATAGAAAAGAAGCAGGATGCTACAAAAATGAGAACCTCATAACTGAAAGGTGATAACTATCAAGAATTACAAACAGAATAAACAAAATTGTAAAAGAAGACATCTAAATCATTAAGAGTGGGAGAGGGAAGCAAGGAAACATAAAGGTTTGTTTTCTTCTTTTTTAAATTTTTTGTTCTCGGTAGGATGGGTTTGAGATATTACTATCTGTTTAATACAAACAGTTATAGTAATGGGTTAATAGACTTACAAAAATGGGTAACCACAAGCCAAAAATTTACAAGTTAGTCACAAAAACTAAATAAAATCCAAGATAATACAAAGGAAAAATATCAAACCACAAAAGGAAGAAGAAAGGAACAAAAAGGAAATACCAAATCAACTGCAAAGATAAGTTCAAAATGGCAATAAACACACATCTATCATTAATTACTGTAAATGTTAATGGGCAAAATGCTCCAGTCAAAAGATGCAGAGTGGCAGACTGGATAATAAAGCAAGAACCTTCAATATGCTGCATACAAGAGACTCACTTTAGGGACAAGGACACATATAGATTGAGAGTGAAAGGATGGAAAAGGATATTCCATGCAAATGGAAAAGCCAAAAAAGCAGGTGTAGCAGTACTGATTTCAGGCAAAATACACTTTAAAAAAAAGGCCATAAAGAAAGATAAAGAAGGACATTTTATAATGATTAAAGGAGTAATACAAGATGAGAATATTGCACTTGTTAATATATATGCACCCAATATAGGAGCACCTCAGTATATAAAACAATTACTAACAGTCCTAGCCACAGCTACCAGGCAAGAGAGAGAAATAACAGGGATCCAAATTGGAAAAGAAGAGGTAAAAGTGTCACTATATGCAGATTACTATATATAGAAAAACCAAAAAGCTCCACACAAAAACTACTAGAACTAATTGAAGAGTTCAGCAAGGTAGCAGGTTACAAGATTAATGTTCAAAAATCAGTAGCATTTCTTTACACTAATGATGAATCAACAGGAAAAGAATATAAAGAAACAATCCCCTTTAAAATAGCACCCAAAGTAATAAAGTACCTAGGAATAAATCTAACCAAGGAGGTGAAAGAATTATACATGGAGAACTATAAAGCACTGATTGAGGAAATTAAAGAAGACTTAAAAAAATGGAAAGATATTCCATGATCCTGGGTTGGAAGAATCAATATTGTTAAAATGGTCATACTGCCCAAGGCAATCTACAGATTTAATACAATCCCTATCAAATTACCCAGGACATATTTCACAGAACTAGAACAAATCATAATAAAATTTATATGGAACCACAAAAGACCTAGAATCGCCAAAGCATTATTGAAGAAAAAGAAAGAGGCTGTAGGAATAACTCTCCTAGACTTCAGACTATACTACAGAGCTATAGTAATCAAAACAGCATGGTATTGGTACAAAAACAGACATATGAACCAATGGAACGGAATAGAGAGCCCAGAAATGAACCCACAAACTTTTGGTCAACCAATCTTCAGCAAAGGAGGCAAGAATATGCAATGGAATAAAGACAGTCTCTTCAGCAAATGGTGTTGGGAAAACTGGACAGCAGCATGTAAATCAATGAAACTAGAACACTCCCTTACACCATACACAATAATAAACTCAAAATGGATCAAAGACTTAAACATAAGACAAGATACAATAAACCTCCTAGAAGAAAATATAGGCAAAACATTATCTGACATACATCTCAAAAATGTTCTCCCAGGACAGTCTACCCAAGCAATAGAAATAAAAGCAAGAATAAACAAATGGGACCTAATTAAACTCGCAAGCTTCTGCACAGCAAGGGAAACCATAAATAAAACAAAATAAAAACCTATGAAATGGGAGAAAATTTTTTGCAAATGAAACCGACAAAGGCTTGATCTCCAGAATATATAAGCAGCTCATATGACTTAATAAGAAAAAAACAAACAACCCAATCCAAAAATGGGCAGAAGACCTAAACAAGCAATTCTCCAAGGAAGAAATACAAATGATCAATAGGCACATGAAAAAATGCTCAGTATCACTAATTATCAGAGAAATGCAAATCAAAAGTTCAATGGGGTATCTATCACCTCACACCAGTCAGAATGGCCATCATTCAAAAATCCACAAGTGACAAATGCTGGAGAGGCTGTGGAGAAAAGGGAACCCTCCTTCACTGCTGGTGGGAATGCAGTTTGGTGCAGCCACTGTGGAGAACAGTATGGAGATTCCTCAAAAGACTAGCACTAGACCTACCATATGACCCAGGAATCCCACTCCTGGGCATATATCCAGAAGGAAACCTACTTCAGGATGACACCTGCACCCCAGTGTTCATAGTAGCACTATTTACAATAGCCAAGACATGGAAACAGCCTAAATGTCCATCAACAGATGACTGGCTAAAGAAGAGGTGGTATATTTATACAATGGAATACTATTCAGCCATAAAAACTGACAACATAATGCCGTTTGCAGCAACATGGATGCTCCTGGAGAATGTCATTCTAAGTGAAGTAAGCCAGAAAGAGAAAGAAAAATGCCATATGAGATCACTCATACGTGGAATCTAAACGAAAGAAAAGAAAACAAAATAAAACATAAATACAAAACAGAAACAGACTCATAGACATAGAATACAAACTTGTGGTTTCCAAGGGGGTGGGAGGTGGGAAGGGACAGACTGGGATTTCAAAATGTAGAATAGATAAGCAAGATTATACTGCATAGCACAGGGAAATATATATAAGATCTTGTGGTAGCTCAGAGCGAAAAAAAAAAACTGTGACAATGAATATACGTATGTTGATGTATAACTGAAAAATTGTGCTCTACACTGGAATTTGACACAACATTGTAAAATGACTATAACTCAATAAAAAAAGTTTAAAAAACAAGTTTTTAAAATTTTGTTTTATAAAACTGATATCATGCCATCATAGCCTTCTGAGTTTATCATATTCTATTCAGTATTGTTTGAGTTATTTTTCCAAGATTTATGTTACTCCACGTATGAATATTTACTTTCTTTACTGTATAAAATTATAAAAAATTTAAACATTTTATGATAATGCATATTTGTATGTTCCTAGAGTTTTGGCTATTTGACATAATCTTGCTACATTCATTCTTGTACACATATAAAACAATTTAGCAATTTAAAGAATAATGTGGTTTAGAGAAAGATATATGTGTGTTCATCTTTAAGGGTCATTGCTTTACAAAGAGATCTATTTGTATATTCATGTTTGAGGGAAATTCTGGCCTCATAGAATGAGATTGGAAGTATTCCCTCCTCTTCAGTTTTTTTGAATAATTTGAGAAGGATAGGTATTTATTTTTCTTTAAATGTTTGATAAAATTCTCATGTGAAGCCAGATAGTTCTTAACGTTTTTTCCCCCTCCTTGGGAGGTTTTGTTTTGTTTTGTTTTTGATTAAATTTCATTATTAGTAATTTACCTGTTTAGATTTTCTATTTCTTCCTGATTCAGTCTTGGAAGATTATATGTTTCTAGAGATTTATCCATTTCTTCTAGGTTGTCAAATTTGCTGGCATACAGTTGTTCACAGAATTATCTTATGATTGTATTTCTGTGACTCTGGTTGTAACTTTTCCTCTTTCATTCTAATATTATTTATTTTGGCCCTGTCTCTTTGTTTTTGAAATACCTGTCTACAGGTTTATCAATTTTGTTTGTCTTTTCAAAAATATCATCTCTTGGTTTCACTGATCTTTTTCATTGTTGTTTTGATCTCTATTTTTACACTCTGATCTTTGTCATTTCCTCCCTGCTGCTGACTTTACATTTTGTTCTTCTTTTTCTAATTCCTATAAATGGAAAGTCAGGCTGTGTGTTTGAGATTTTTCTTGTTTCTTGAAATAGGTCTGTATTACCATAAATTCCCATTTAGAATTACTTTTCCTGGGCCCTGTGGATTTTGGAATTTGTGTTTCTATTTTCTTTCATCTCAAGTTATTTTTTGATTTCCTCTTTAATTTCTTTATTGACTCAGTATTTTTTAGTAGCATATTATTTCATCTCCATGTTGGTTGTGTTTTTTCCCCCACTTTTCTTCTTGCAGTTGGTTTCTAGTTTCTTATCATTGTTGTCAGAAAAGATGGTCGATATGATTTCAGTCTTTTAAAATTTATTGTCTTGTTTTGTGGTCTAGCATGTGATCTATCCTGGAGAAAGTTCCATGTATACTTGAAAAGAATGTATTCTGCTGTTTTCAGATGAAATATTCTGTAGATATCTATTTGGTTGATCCATTCTAATGTTTCATTTAAGGCCACTGTTTCCTTATTTTTTTTTTTTTCCTGTCTGAATGATCTCTCCATTGATGTAAGTTGGGTATTTATAAGTCGTTTACTATATTGTTTCAGTGACAATTTCTCCCTTTATGTCTGTTAATATTTTAAATAGTTAGATGTTCCTACATTCAGTGCATATATGTTTATCAATGTGATATCTTCTTCTTAGAATAAGCATACATTTTAATAAGAATTTTAATAATAATTGGAAAAGTAGAAGATGAAGAGAGAGAAATGTTTTTCAAGGCTGTAATTGAACATGAGAAATTCACCTTGTAGGTGCCAAAGTCATAGTAAGAAATATCAAGTACCAAAAATATGCCTGCATAGTTTAATAGGGGATTTTGCTGTTTATTAAGAGAATTATGAAATCATTGATTCAACATATAATTACTGTGTGCCAGTTGCTGATCCAGGTGCAGCTGGTACAAAATAAATGAGACAGAACCATCTCTGATTTCTTGTAAGTTACATTATCATTTGGGGCTTTCATTCTAGTGGGGATGTATAATACAGTGTATATGATACACTGTTCCTGAAATAAACTACCTGTGTTACCAGTTGAAAAGAATTGTTTGTCATGAAGTCATTATCTTCATTATGTTTGTTCTTATTTGAAGTGGCATTACCAAGCATTACTAATGCAAAGCTGTTTGTGTGTGTGTGTTTGTACACACATATATTAACTCCCTGGTTAGAGGAATCACACATGCTGGTGTACCATAAATGGATATAATTATGTAAAACTCATCTTTATAGACCAGTGATGGTGATTTTAAAATAATTTAACTTAAAATCATCTCCTGAGAGCTTATAGTAGTCATTCTGTCTGAGAAAGTTGAAAAGTAAAAGGCAATTCACTGCCCTTCATTGAGGAGGTTACCAAGCAAACAAGCACAGAGGCTCAGGGGCCATGCCTTCCCATCTAGTTAGCATGGTTCCATCAAAGACCCTGTCACTGAAGCAGCACAAGGCATTAGAAATGTAACTAACTGCAGCAAGGTTCCTCTGACAGCACATGAGAGAAAGAATGCTTTCTGATAAAATTTTAAGGGTTAGAAAATGGATTTGGAAGTCAAAGGCATCATGTGGGCAAATTTTTCTTTTATTTAACTCTTCTACTGAATGAGTCAACACAAATTGCAGTCATTCAACCATAAGGGACACCTTACCCTTCAGAAAGAGGTTATATCAGTCACTTTTGTTAAATAACAACAGACATCTTTGGTAGCAATTGGCAAAAAATGTGTGTGTGTGTGTGTGTGTGTGTGTGTGTGTGTGTGTTTATGAGATAGGTGCTTGCATTTTACCATCTGGCCTTGTAAAAGGAAGCTTTTTTATAAATTGAAGTATAGTCAGTTTATAGTGTTTTATCAATTTCTGGTGTACAGCAAAATAGTTCAGTCATACATATACATACATATATTTGTTTTCATGTTCTTTTTCATTATAGTTTACTATAAGATACTGAATATAATTTCCCATGCTAGACAGTAGGCCTTTATTGTTTATCTATTTTATATATAGTAGTTAGTATCTGCAAATCTCAAAGCTTTTTACTAAGAGATGACGTACATCCTAATTAATTCAGGTCTGTCTCAGTTTCTACTTTGTATTTCCAAGAGAGGACATAAGCTTTCAATATATATCCTGAAATCTCAGGGGGCATTTTTGGGGAAATTATCCATGCTTCAAAATAAATTATTGTTACTTCATTTGTCTGCTAGCTTCTCATATTTTGAGAGCAATACAAGAGCATAACCTATTGCTTGAGCCACTGAGCTTGCTTTCTTTATGAGATGGTATTTTGTAGATGAAGAAAGTCTTTCTAAGGATATTATGAAAAACTAGGTTCTTACCTTTTGATATCTTTGAATATTTTTTTTATCTTTCTATTGTGAAATTCCCTGCTGAGTCTGGACCTTTATAGCTAAATGCTTTACTAAAGACAGATGAAGAATGTACTTCTGTTTGGTTCCAGAAAGAGACCCTAAGAATATAGGGTCTCATGTCATTTTGATGCATACTGGTAAGTCTGTGTACATGGCTGTGTTCAAGTGTTACAGTACAACTATGCAAACCATTACATCTGCAAAACATATTTCCTGAGACAACCATACTGGAAGAAAAAAAATAGCAATTGTCAGAAGAGTAAAGAGCAAAGAGATTTTGACTAGTTGTTCTTTTTACCTTTAAAAAGAGCAAAATGCTTTTGCCATCAACAGAATTTAATTATTAGGACCATTTCTTATGCAACATAGGCTATAATTTTATGTTCTTCACTGACCATTTTATGGAACTTAGATTCAAGTTCTGATATTTAATATCTATGAAATATTTTGAAATCAGTTTGCATCTTTTTTCATGAGTAGTGAGTTGTTTCTATAATATCATACAATTCTCCCAAAAATAAGCAAACAAAAAAAGATAATACAATTTTATTTCCCTTTTTATTTCCAAGGAAATATGCCAAAAGAGACCAATTTTAATGCAGTTAAATTGAAAACCATGTCTTTTCTGGTACTGCTCTGCTTTGAGAAACATCATGGGATTTTTGTTGGCATCCTTGTATTGTGGGTATTTGCATAATCTCCATTTAAATTTATACCATAAGCATTGACGATGGGCTGAAAGGCTGTTGCGGAAAGCCAGGAACTGATTGTTATTGTATAATACATTTCTGACATGAATGCTAGGTCCCATGTTCACTGCTTGGCAAGGATAAATGTTTATTTCAAGGGCTGGAGAAAATACGGAGTGTCCTGTGCTGGCTATAATTTCTCCCATCCAGTAGCTAGTCTCATTGAGAGCAGAATGGAGAAACGAGCTGAGGAGCTGGAGTTACTTAATCTGAAGACCAGGTCCATGGAAACTGGTCCCTAGTTACTGCTCTGAACTCTATAAAAGTGGTATCAATTTTTCTACTTTCAGTCATGTCAACATTCTTTCATTTTTCTGAAAGTGTTGTTTATTCACATAATTTTGTTTTTCTTACACTATTCTTTTGGCTTAGAATTCCATTCTCTTGCTTTATCAAAAGGAATAATACCTTAGCTTTGTGATTTCTCTTCCTAAAATAATACTTGGAGGACCATAAGTCCTAAATAAATGCATAGGAGGACCCCATGAATACATGAAACTCTTGGACATCTCCATATTGTAAGGCCTTTGATACGAGTTTTTACTGTGTAAAACTGTGAACTCTATTGTTTCTAACTGCCAATTGTGAGTATTTCAAATCACCAAGGAAAGGAATCAAAAGGGCATTCTGGCTACTGAAAATTCTTCTTACTTCTCAAATCCTAATTTGTAGTTCAAATGGATACAGGTGGTTTTCTCATTCTCTCATTTAATACTCATCTCTGTAATGACATGCATCACATTACATCCATGTAGTAGGCTACATTTAATTATTTGTTGCCTCCACTGTGATGCATTCATTTACTCAAGGACCTATTGAATGACTTTGTCCAGGACATCCAAGCTTCACCTCCTGTCTGCTTAGCAGTCCTACCAGTTACCAGAACAACTCTCACAGAATCATAGCACCTGTGTTCAGATAACTCTTATTTTACTTAATAATGCCCCCGAAATGCAAGAGTAGTGATGCTGGCAATTTGAATATTCTTTTACTGTGCCAAATTCATAAACTAAACTTTATCATAGGTCTGGATGTGTAGGAAAAAAACACATACTGTACATGGGGTTTGGTACTATCTGCAGTTTCAGGCATCCACTGGGGCCCATGAAACAAGTTGTATCCCCCAGGGATAGCAGGGAGGGGGATGTGTTCCCATCTTGGAGGGTGGGAAAGGCCTCTCTGTGAACCATGGTTTAAGGATTAAGAAGAAAACAGTCATGGATTACATATTCTGTGTCCAGGACCACAGCGAGCTTCACTAGTGCTATTGATTCTGTCCATCTCCTTCTATCTCAAACCCACATAGTCGGTAGGATTATTTCCATTTTACAGCCTAACAAAGCAGAAAAACAAACACAAAAACTGAGAATCAGAGAGGTTACATATTTTTTCCAAGGTAACAGAGTAAGTGGCAGAGCCAAGATGCAAAGCCATAGTTTTCCCAGTCTAAGCCTTCTTGCCCTTAGTCATCTGCACTGCCACCATCTTCACTCTCTAGCTCCAGTTCCAGCTTTATTTTTCTTCATGTGATAAGAGTTAATAATCTTTGTCTTGGGTTGGAATCGAAGTGCTTTCCATCCATCAATCCTTCTAGCAATGCTGTATGCCAGGCTCTGGTGTCCTCTTTCTTTTACAGATGCAGACACTCAGATACAGAAAGGTAACTAGGCTAAGATCGCACACTTAGTATATGGTGGAACCCGGCAGGCTGTTCTGTGCTTTTAACTACCTACATTAGTACCGTGTGTGGTACGCTATCTATTTTAACTTATTTATTTTATTTACTGTCTGTTTCCTCCACTCTGACTATAATGCAAACTCCATAAGAACACATTTTTGTCTCTCTTTCCTTTAATCCACTGCCTTCTTCCTGGGCCTAGAAGAGTGCCTACCATACTGAGAACTCTTAATCAACATTTATTGAGTAAATCATGCTGCCTCTGGGGATATAGGAAACTTACATTAGAGATGTGAACTGTTGAGAGTTTGGCCCAACATAGCTCGACCTAGGATGTTAGGAGTGAGATGTTTGCAAGTTGCGTGGGGGTTGGCCATCAGGTGTTTCCTGGCTGACTGGACAGGAGAATTCCCAGGTGAGAAGAAATCTCTGGTATTCATCCTCTGAGCCTCATCCTTTCTGGTCTGAGCATCTAATTAAATGGATCATAACATCCCCGATTGCAGATTTTGATGGGGCTCCCCTAGATCTTGTCTCATGTGGGTCTCAGATACCCAATAAAACACTATAAAGAATGTGACAACTTGCATTAAATCCATACCTAACAAACCAGACCTTTGTGACCTCAGGGATGTTTCTTAGCACCTCTAAGCTTCAGTTTTGTTCTCTTTAAATTAGGCTTAAACATATTGAGCTCACAGTAATTAGTTCATAGTAAGCATGCACATTTAGTCATGCTCTGGTATTTGGAGGTTGTTAGAGTACTTTTATTCCACCTACTGTTGAACATTAGAGTTGGAACAACCTGATTCTTTGGCATATTTGACACTGGAAAGCATCTTAGATGTTGGGTCTGCAGTTCATTATGACTGTTCCATGTCTTCATCCCTGAAGATAAAGGTGTCAGGGCAAAGGTCTAGTTTATCTGACCAAGTACAAAGTAATTATTCCTAAGAGTTGGAACAACTCTAGTGAAAGAATGAGGGTGAAACTCATTCACCAGTGTTTGAAAGGGTGGATGTGAGCAAAATAAATGTTGGTTCTTGTCTGACACCCTGTCAATCTGGTCAGGAAACAAATACGTCTAGAGCAGTGATTCTCAGCATCTTTTATTTTTTTTAATTATCATTCCCTGGGAGCCTTTTAAAATGTTTTTCCCATAATCATCTTCATATTCCTATGAAGGTTTAATAAATACCCTAGATGTGCTATATACCTGTGTGTTAATTTTCTAGGGCTGCTGTAACAAAATAGCACAAACTACATAGCTGAAAGCAACAGAAATGTGTTGTCTAATAATTCTGGAGACTAGAAGTCTGATATCAAGATGCTGGCAGGGCCAAGTCCTCTTAAAGTTTATAGGGAGGACCCTTCATTATCTTTTCATCCTTCCTGGTTATTGCCGGCAATCTTGCTATTCCTTGCAGGGTGGAAGAATCACTTTAATCACATGGCATTTTCATCCGTATCTGCATATCTTCACACTGGTTTTCCTCTGTGCATGTCTCTGTGGCCAGAACCCAACTTCTTATCAAGACACCAGTCATTGGATAGGGCCCACCCTAAATCCATTATGACCCCGTCTGAACTTGACCACACCTGCAAAGGCGCTGTTTCCAAGTAAAGTCGCATTCTGAGGGTTCCAAGTAGACATACATTTTTGGAGACACTATTCAAGCCAGAACAATCTGTTTTTGTACTGTATGCATATCTTTGCTTTATACAGAGAGTAAGATTTTTGCCACAACCCTACCACCAAGATCTAATTTAAAACTCCTTAAGGGTGATATCACCCCTGATGAAAAATGCATGCTCTAAGAAAGGGATAAGCAGAGTATGTTCTGAGGAGCAAATCTAGGCTGTCATTTACTTTGGTAAAAACTTTTATTAGCACATAGCCATGCCCATTCATCTGCATCCTGTTTATGGCTGCTTCGGGCTATATCTGCAGGATGGATTGAGTAGTTGTCACAGGGACTGGCCCACAGAGCCTGAAATATTTACTGTCTGGCCCTTTACACAACAGATTTGTCATGCCTAGCTTTAGAGCACCAGAACTGAGAATTAGATGTAGAAAAGTATGTTAGTTCAGAGTGACAACTTATCAAATAATATCTTAGCTTTATGATTTCATAATATTCATAGGGCCTAAGGTATTGTCTTCCTGGGGTGTTCATTATGGTGGAACAAAGGAGAGTCAGCAGGGGTCAAGCTAATTCCAGGAGGCTATTTAGCTGGAAGGGTGTTTTTAGATACTATGAGCTTAGATGGAATTGATAAGGTCAAGCGTTTTAAAAAATATCAGAAGGAGCAAGCCAGTACCACAAAGCAGGGGGATTGAATTTAAAGTCTGGATATTTGCTAAGAAAAGAAGTAGGAAAACTTTGGTTTAAAAAAAAACAGGCAGAAATTATGACTCAAAGACAGATGATATTAATAAAATAATAATTGCTTAAAAAGTTGTAATAATAGCTAACATTTATATGAAATGATTTTTTTCCACTTGGCATTGTTCTAAAAACTCTCAACACATTCACTCACTTAAATGCTCAAACACAATGAGCTGAATATCAGTAGAGTAATAACAGTATTAAAACTAATATCAGCAAAACAATTTAGCATTTATTGATTATCTGCTGTGTAACAAAACCAGACATCAAAAGAAACCCCTCAAGACAGGCAGTTTCTTTCCATTTTACAAATGGGAAACATGCACAGGGAAGGGCCTTCCATGAAATCAGATATATTCAGTACATGGCCAGGGTAAGACTTGAACTCAGGTTTTTCTGAAGCTAAAGTGGGTTTTATTCTGCATTTCTTTAGATGTACATCCAGAGTACAGACAGACAAGTAGAATTAAAGACCAGAAAGTCAATAAAAGTAGAAGGATAAATGGGCAAAAAGAATGGCAATAGGGAAAAAATATAGTGATTTTTTTTTCTAAAACAAGAATCTTTTCTTTCAATCTTGCTGTGATCTTCCACATTCTTCTTGGGCATCCAAACTCTCAAAAGAACGTGTTTGTACATACGGACAAATTTCAGTTAAAATGGCAGATAAAGACATAAGCTGCATGATGGTTCTTAACAGTAGTCTCAGTCTTTTTCCCCTCTGATTAAATGGCATCTACTGTAAGACTGATAAGAATTGTAACTGAAATAGAAATGCTCACCTCTGCCTCACCATCCCTGTCTTATCAGGGGTAAAATAGAACATTAGTGTTCCATTCAATTTACTTAACACATATTGAATATCTGCACAGGGCCTGGTATCTGATCTGGCTCTTCCCTGTTAGACATAAGGCAGGAAAACACAGTCTCTGCTGGGTGAATCCACAGGGGATGGCAGAATGGGAAGGAGAGTGTCTTTCACCTCTGTCTGATAAAAATACTTGCCTTATACTCTCTTTAAGTAATTTAAATCAGATAATACATGTACAGTATTTGGAGGAATACTCAGCACAATGTAGGTTCTCAAAAACAGGAGCTATTTTTTAAGAGGAACAGGAGTAAGCTAGGATGGCATCTTTGTTAGAGAAACCAAAGTCAGGAGGAGCCCAGTGACCCCTGGAGAGAACACAGGTGAAGTGTTTCTGTTGAGTCTTCTTGTTTCTAGTCTGAGCCAAAGCCAACTGCTCCTGAAAGTCCTATGACCACAGATTATCACTGATCGTAAGTGCTATCTGGCCTAGCAGTTATAGCCAGTGTAAATGAACAGTGTGCGCACTGAGGGAAATGCAGCTCTTTCCAAAACAAGGAGAAACAGGAATTCATGTTTAACTCTCCCCAGTGGATGTTCTTTCAGGGGGTTATTTGAGATGCCGCAAATTACAGATTTTCTGCTTGTGTACTTGTCTTTGTGTGAAGTGCTATGTAGCAGGCACTTAGTGGCTCCCAAAGATGTTCTCGTCCTAATGCCAGGTGAATATGCTACCTCACATGGTAAAAAGGACTTTGTAGATGTGACAGTGTTAAGAATCTTGAGATGAAGAGATTGTTCTGGATTACCGGTTGGGCCCAATGTAATCGAAGGAAGGAGACAGGAGAATCAGAGTCAAAGAAGGAGATGTGAAGACAAAAGCAGGGAGCTAAGGTCATGTAGCCTGAGAAGGAGCTGACCAGCACCCCCTTGCTCTGAAGGGGTGGAGCCACGACCCATGGGATTCAAACAGACTCTAGATGCTAGAAAAGGCAAGAAAAAGAATTATTCCCTTGAGACTCCAGAAGGAAGGCAGCCCTGCCAAACCTGACATTAGTTAAGTGAAACCCATTTTATACTTCTGGCCTCAAGATTGTGAGATGGTCAGTGTATGTGTGTGTTTAAGCCACCAAGTTTGTGGTAAGCAGCAATAGGAAACTCACACAAGCAACCTTCCCTCTTCCAGGACAGGTCAGTAGTTGGAATGTCCCCAGCCTTCTTCACTGGCACTTAGATGTCTCATGATAACACCTAAGAGAGGTGGAAGATTGGTCTTCACAGCCCTGAATACCGTTTGTGTGACCAAGCAGGAACTCATTAAGCGTGATACTTTTGAGCAGAATTAAAGGCTAAGGTTCGGATGGCCAAGTTCTCTACCAAAGAGACGATCTCATGCTTCTTTGTCCAGATGGGATATATGACAGATTTAGAAGCATCACTGCTTCTAGAACTCACTCTGTAGGTCTGCCTCTATCTTCAGTATTTTGCATGGCTGTATATACGTTTCAGGATGCAAAGCACTATCACCATCCCCCACCCTTCTTCTTCCAATACTTCATGCTGAAGTTATGGATGTAAAGGAAGTAAGAAAGGCCAATGAAGGTGGGGATGAGAGTGTAGAAAGGAGACACATATCTGGCTGTTTCAGTTGATTTCTCACATCATGGAGATGGACGGAAGAGTTGTGGGAATTCTTGGATTGCTGTTTAGTGTAGCTACTGTGCTCCAAAATTGTGTCAAATAGTAAAATAAAGAGCCAGAGGCTCTTTATCCCATTCATTTCCCATCAGCCAAGGTCTTCGATCACAGATGCTGCTGCTTTCAATCCCAGTCTAGTCCCAATTAGCAAAAAATCCTTTTGTATGCTTCCACGAGGTCTCTTGTTAGCCTTTGTTCCTAGTGCTCTTGTTCAATTTCATCCTTTTAAAAACTACACACCTTCATGGAAGCAGAAAGGAATTTATTTTTATTATTTTATTGCATTTTTATTTTTAAAATCAAGGAAAATGTTTTTGTCCATGATGGACATTTGTATGAAATAAAGTCTGCTAAGCAGTTAGAATTTGGACCATTGTGTTCCTGCATGTCATTCCACAAATTCTGCAGCCATCATCACATGGGAAACCTATGATCACATTCTTAAGCTTACAGCAGATTTAGGTATACAGTGAGTTCATGTTGGACCCACTTCCACAAGTTTTCATTTCTGCAGAAGTTAATCTGTATCATTCACAGGCGGTTTAGAATTCTCAGGATTTTTCTGTCATGACTGTGGTGTGCTTGTCCATTCCATCCCATCCCTCTGTGAGGCTTTTCCAGGCCTGTTAAAATCAACAGTTGAGAGTTGGATAATCCCTTGTTGAGGACAGCTGAGCTGTCCTATGCTTCATAGAATATTTAGCCACATCCCTGTCCTCTACCCACTAAATGCCACTAGTACACTCCTCCCTCCCACTTTTTGTCACAACAAAAAGTGTTTTTAGACATTGAAAAATGTGTCCTTGGAGGCAAAATTATTACCAGGTGAAAAACACTGCTATATGACAGTTTGGATCAAAGGGAATTGATGGTTCTAGGTCTTGATTCCATGGTGACAGTGCCATCTGAAACGTATGATCTAGTCACAGAGAGAAGATGGCTATGAGTGAAATGAGAAAGCTGTTTATTAAACTCTGTAATATCTTGGAAACCACACCAGGCTCCCCTCAGAATCTTAAAGAGCTCAACACACAGGGGGAGAATCCATTTTCTTTTTACTTCACCACAGACTGAGAACTGGCAATTCTGGTGGCACAGTGGTCAGCAGAGCTGCGCCCCTGTGGATTGACAGGACAGCAGAAGTGAGGGGTGGCTCAGGGCACAGCCTGGACCAGCTGCAGCAGTGGTCATCATCAGCAGTGAGTCAGAAGCTACAGAAACAAGTGTTAACAGTGACTCTGGGATACAGTAGTTGACACACTGACATGAGTCTAAGTTTCTAAGGCACACAGAAGTAATAGTGGCTGATCAAATCTTAAAATAACCAAAGTGGGCTGTGATTCCAAACAACTTAGATCAGAAGAGATGGTTTGTAGAAGTAGTGACAAGGGGTCAGGGAGCTGCAATTTTTGCATTGATAAGAAGGACCGATAATTGAGCTCCTGAAATAGCCCAGCAATATATAAAGTGGTTGGAGAAGTTAGCCCAAGGAGGGCTTCAGTTTGAGTAGGTAAGTCGGGGCACTAAAACAGCAAGATCTGGGTATTAAAATTAAAAGAGGCCCATTTGGATCCATAGACTGGTGGGAACTAGGATAAGTAGGGTTATGTGTAAATCAATGAACTATCATTTAAAATGAGTGTGCTTAGACACCTGTGTGCTACAAATATGTGAATTCAGCAGTTCAAATCAGTAATAAAAATGAAATTCTGGAACAAGTTTTTAGTGACTCTTCACTAGCCTTCATGACTACCAAGAAAATTTTTTAATTAATAAGTCATGGTTTGGCCTTTCCTCATTTTAATAAATTTAATTTTGAGTGAGTTCATGGTCCTATCCTATCGGTGTCTATTTGAAGTTCCCATGGTCCTTTGAAGGTAAAATGCAATTATTTATCAGTGATTACATTATTCATGAGACTTTGGCGTTAGATTAATATATGATTAAAGTGCAAAGGTGTCAAGCATGGAATAATAAGAAAATACACTGAGGTCTTCAGATAAGTTAGGAAAATCACAGCTAATCAAGCTCACTTAGCATATAGTGTCAACCAGCTAGTGGCCCAGTAGGAATCTTTAACAACTAGTACAAATCTTATAGATGCAAATAGTGGTGATGTGAGACTTCTTAATATGGCATAGTGACTGTACCCACTTGTTTCCTCTTCTGTAACTTTCATTCAGTTGACAATAAGATAATAATAAGGGCATAGATTCACAAGGACAAAGAGAAAAAGAGGAGAGATAAGAGCAGATAAGTGATTTTAATAATTTTCAAGATGTAAATAGATGGAGGAGCAATCACTTGCTTGATTGGAGGAAGAAGTTATTACTTAGGTAACTAGGAAATTGTGTACCAATAAGAGACAAATCTACTTTTCCCCAGAGGATTACCAAAAGCTCAGGAATCAAAGACCCAACTTATCTCAGGAGAAGTAAGTCATGTGCTAAATTGAAATTGTGGGGATTTTGTGAGACTTTGGATGTGGAATGATTAGACAATTAGCTCTTCTGTTGGTGGGAGACTGGAAAAGCTGAGCAGAGAGACTTTGGGACTTTGGTGAAATGACACAAAGGATGGTGAGGAAACACGGGAGAAAACATGGGGAAGAAGAGACAGGTGTTGCAGATAAAGATTAAGTGAAAATCTAAAGACAACTGGGCACCTAGCTCTCTTTTCTCACTTCTAGAATGGAACTGGCTGGAATTATAGCTCACCTTAACTAGGGCATAGCACCTGAGCACTAGAGAAGCTAAACCACACCAGAGAAAGGGACTTCCATAATTAATAATTGTATTTTAGCCTTATTAAAAAGCCATCTGATCATACATTCACACTGCAGTAAACCCAACAATCTATGAGCCTTAACCACTCACACAAATTCCAATCAAATTTATAACATCTCAGCCTTAAAAACTAATTCCTTTTATAAAACTCCTAGAAGATTTATGAACAAGTATAAGAACTGACATTAAAATTATAATTATGACATATATTTAGTAACATGGAAAATGCTTCTCATATAATGTGAAAAAAATTACAAAACAACAACAAAAAAGAATTTCCAGTTTTCTTAGTGTATAAAAACAAAAGAAGGATAATTTAAAGAAACTACAATAAATGGATTAAATAGTGGAAAGAAGGAAAAGCTTCCAAAAAAAATAGTCAGCTACAAGTGTTGTCACTTGAGAGGCAAGATATGAGATGAGATGCTCTAAATGAAAGAAACAATCAGAGAATAAAAATGAACTATTGATAATTAAAAATAAAATCCTTTAATTAACATATTTTATTTCAGTTTGGCAGTTTCTTAAGAAATGAAGCATAGTCTTACCACATGACCCAGCAATTTTACTCTTGAACCATCCCAAAGAAATGGTAACTTACATGCACATAAAAGCCTGTTCAAAATTGTTTCTAGCATGTTTATTTATAGTGGGGAAAAAAAACTGTAAACAATTAAAATGTCTCTTACTAGGAGAATGGTTAGACAAATAGTGGTATTGAGACCAGGGAATCGTGTTCAGCAATAAAACAGAAATAAACCATCAAGACACTCCCCAGCTTAGAAGACTGCCATGCCGAGCAAAAATGCCAGTTTCAAAAGGTCACACACTGGATGGTTCCATTTATATAACGTTCTCAAAATGACAAAGTTATACAGATGGAAGACAGATTAATGGTTGTCAGTCATCAGGATGGTGGAAGGGAAGGTCATGAGTGAGTGTGTAGGGGGATAAGGAGCTATAACTGGGAAGCACAAGAGAATCTTTGTGGTGAGGGAATAATTCTATATCTTGACTGTGGTGGCAGTTACACAAATCTGCACAAGTAATCAAATGATACAGAACTATATGCACACATGGTACCAATGCTAATTTCTTAGGCTTGATATTTTCCTTAGATTAGGTAAGACGCAACCACTGGGAGAAGTATGGTGAAAGGTACTTCTCTGTACTACCTTTGTAACTTCTGTGGATTTATAAATATTTCAAAAGTTAAGGAAAATAATGCCCTCGCTGTTAAGACAAGGTAACATAAGGCTAAGGAGGGTTCTTGGAAACTAAGAGAAAGAAAATAGGGTTAATAAATTATGGATCTAAATAATAGGGTAAGTATCCCATTAATAGGAATCATAGAAAGATAGTACATGGAAAACAGATGAGAAGGAATCCTTAAAGAAATAGTACCAAATTCCCAGGACTCGCAGAAATATATTCGTGGATTCTCAAGTCCTGCTGAGTATTCATCATCATAAATGAAATAATATGCAAACTTGTTACGTTATTATAAACTATCAATCCATCAGTTAGCAAAAGGATATGCAGAATTGTTTTAATGTGTTGTCGGATTCAGTTTGCTATTATTTTGTTGAGGATTTTTGCATCTATGTTCATCAGTAATATTGGCCTATGATTTTATTTTTTTGTGATATCTGTTTGGTTTTGGTATCAGGGTGATGCTGTTCCTTCCTTTGCAATTTTAGAGTGTTCCTTCTTCTGCAATTTTTTGCAATAATTTCAGAAGGATAGGTGTTAATGCATCTATAAATGTTTACTAGAGTTCACCTGTAAAACCATCTGGCCCTGGGAATTTAGTTTGTTGAGAGTTTCTTAATTACTGAATCAATTTCATACTGGTAACTGGTCTATTCGTCTTTTCTATTTCTTCCTGGTTCAGTCTTGGGAGATTGTACCATCCTAAGAATTTGTCCATTTCTTCTAGGTTGTCCATTTTATTGGCATATAGTTGTTTGTAGTAGTCTCTTATGATCCTTTGTATTTCTGTGGTGTCTGTTGTAACTTCTTTTTCATTTCCAATTTTATTGGTTTGGGTCTTTTCCCTTTTTTTCTTGATGAGTCTGGCTAAAGGTTTAGAAATTTTATTTATATTTTCAAAGGACCAGCTTCTAGTTTCATTGATCTTTTCTATTGTTTTTTAGTGTCTATTTTAATTATCTTACGAATGACATGAGTTTCAGGTCTGCCTCACTTAGGTCTCTAGAGCAATCAAAATGTTGCAAATTATATTATCAGCACACATAGATGGTAAATTAAGTCACGGCTGAATTTCCATATAGTTTTCCTTTTTCACATAATGGATCAGTGTGAAATCTATTGTAGAAGCCGCAGAATTGTAAGGAATAATGCTTAATACTTTGTGTTCAGTAAACTTTACAACAGGCTGTCTTCCAGTTTAGCATTATCTTCTGTGCTTTTTTTAGACTAGATCATATGTAATTCAGGAGCAAATACTTTTGTTATAGATTAACTCAAAATTCCTCTTTATTTTATTGGTCTTTGGTCACATCATTGTATTTTTTACATAATTTATCAACATTTATCAGTATTTAGTTATCTGGGTAAACTCTGAGAATATAATCCCCTGTGGAAGAGTGGAATTGAAAGACAATGTAAAAAGAAAAGGTAATGACAGTATAAGCAAATCTACTGGTCAAATAAAGGAATAAAAATATAAATAAAAAAGGCTGGACAAACAAGTACTGGCCATCTAGAAGAAATATTAATATGAAAATATATCTTTAAAGGACAAAAGTGCGACTTACTTCTGAGACTGTGTGTGGCATATGAACATTTAAAAAAACAGACTTTAATTTGTGTATCTGCAAATAAAAAGGATTAAAGAATTAAAATCTGAATTTTTACATAAGGAGCAAAATTTATGTCCAACAGTTACGACATGTGATTCTGGTAATAATGTTGTGATCCATACAATATATATGCATGTAAAATTTGAATATGCAAGATTTACATGACAGAATGTTATAATGCCACATAAGATTTCAGTATTTATGAAGCCAATAAGACCAGTTTAAAGGCTTAGTAACTGTATTTATGGACACAATCAGGTTGCAATCTGTATTGCAAATAGCTGTTCAGCATGAAATAACCAATAAACTTTAAATGTGGCACATAATCTTACTTTCCATTATAATAATAATTTAAATAGCAGATTGAGTTTAAAAAAAAACACAAAACCGTCACAGAGGATTTTGTTTTTTAAAACATGTGCAGTGGATTTTTTAATAATTCCAGAGGCTATTAAATTCCATTACAGTAATGTGGCTTTTAAAGATTGTTTTACACCAAAAGGCAGTAAAAAAATGAGAATTTAAGTCATGTGAATACCACAGCTAACTTAAGAATAAAGAACTGCCACCAGAAATGTTTAACAACTATGCCACATGACATGATGAATTTCTATCAGTCGGTATTAGAAACCAAAGTTCATGTTACCAAGAACACGTTTAAGTAAAATTGTTCGGTCGTTATTTCTAGAGTGCGTATGGCAGCAAAGAAAATCAAATATGTTCTCCAACTTTATTTTCTTGACCTTTTGGGCACTCAACACGATTATATTTCCCCACCTACCGTGCAATGAGGTGAGACAGATGACTGAATTCTGAGAAATGGGTTGTGGGTAGATGATGCCTACTACTTATGGACTGTCAGCTAATGCTCCTTAACTAGCCCTCTGTGCTGGCGGTGTGCCTTTCTGCAGAAAGCATGGCAGAACCAGTAATATAAAGGAGATTTCCTGGGTGATTGAAGCCCCATTTTCTGCACACTACCACCCACGCTACACTCTGATGTGAGCAAGAAATAAACCTCTATTTTGTGAAGCCAAAGTTATTTGGGGAGTTCTTACAGAAGTGAATCAAACCATGTAATTAACTCATTCATTTTTTTTTTTTTGACAAAAAAAGTTAAAAAATATAATGTAAAATGCATCACTTATCCACTAGGAATGATGCTAGCAAACAATGGATATTAACAAGTATTAGCAAAGATCTGGGGAAATTTGAACCTTCATACATTGCTGGTGGGAATGGAAGTTGATACAGCTGCTGTGGAAAATAGCTTGGCAGTTCTTCAGAAATTTCAATGTAGGGTTACCACATGATTCATCAGTCACACTGCTAAAAATATACCTTATAAGAAAGAAAACATGTCCATACAAATACTTACACGTGAATGTAGTAACATTGTTCATGACAGCCTAAAATGGGGAATTAGAAATTTTGCTCCTAGGTATTTATTTACCCAAGAGAATTGAAAACATATGTTCTTACAAAAGCCTGTAAATGAATGTTCACAGAAGTATTATTCACAATAGGCAAAAAGAGGAAATAACCCAATGATGAACAGATAAACAAAATGGTGTATATCCACACAATGGAGTACTGTTTAGCAATTAAAAAGAAATGAAGTGCTTGGTTATGCTACATTATGAATGAGCCTCAGAAACATTATGCTAAGTGAGAGAAGCTATCATGTACTGTAGGACTCATTTGTATAAAATGCCTAGAATGGGAAAATCTACATATAAGGAGAATATAGACTGGTTGCTCAGGGTTGAGGAGAGGTGTTTAGGGAGGAAAATGGGAACGAGCACCTAATGGATGTGGGGTTTCTTTAGGGGAGTTGAAAAGAAAATGTTTCACAGACTGTGGTGATAGTTGTGTAACACAGTGACTACACTAAAAATATATATTTTTTAACAATATAACATTTTTATTGATTTATAATCATTTTACAATGTTGTGTCAAATTCCAGTGTAGAGAACAATTTTTCAGTTATACATGAACATATATATATTCATTGCCACATTTTTTCTCTGTGTGCTACCATAAGATCTTGTGTATATTTCCCTGTGCTATACAGTATAATCTTGTTTATCTATTCTACAATTTTGATAAAAAATATTATGTCTTAATAAAACTACTTTGTAAAAAGGGTGGAAAGGAAAGAGGGAAGGAACACTGTCAGTTGGCTAGTTGATAGCCACCCACTGGAATACGTCCCACTGCAAAGTTAATGTTTTATTTCTCATCTTAGACTTAAGAGAGGATTTCAAATTAGGGTTTTTTTCCCCTGACCCTTCTGTTCCCTGTGGCCACTTCTCCATTGCCTTTGAAGCAGATGAAACCTGCCTCAGTGGATGTGACCTTACACTTTGTCTTCAGACTTCATTCTTCATAATCTTCCCCCACAAACAGCTGGCTAGCACCAGGCTTCTAGTCCCTCAAAGGGGAGCCTCGCTGATCCTAGAAAGTGAAATAACAGCTCCTCCACCCTTCTCCATAGCTTATCACAGGGAGCAGTGGACAGGAGCACATATTTTAAGAAAGATCAACTAGAACTGTTATAGAAAGAATATGCTCCCCACCTTTTTGCTTTGTAATCAGTGTATTAAGGAGCCATTCATATATTTTAAGAATTGCTTAAATTCTGATACCCAGATTTAAGTTTGTGATCATATGACTTTAAACATACTATTAAAGGTATTCATTATTTTCTATACTACCAACATTAAATTACAGTTACTTTGGAATGTAAGTTAAATGGTTTGAAGTAAGCAAAACACCATCTTATCTCATACATGCAAATTACCTCTCCATGTAATGATTTTATCACTCTAACTTCTAAGTTTCCCTGCTCCAGAAGTCACTACTTTGAGGCTTATTGTGGTCCAAAGAGGAAGGGAAAAAATGCAGTCAGGAACAATAGTTATATATATTAAAATAGTTATATATATCAAAAGACCTGGGTTTCAATCTTTGCGCATTCTTTCAAAGATATACACACTGGTCAATTCATATGGCCTGTAGTAAACTATGACAGTTTCTTCATCAGTAAAAGATGAATGCTATGAGGCTCATGATTAATAAAGATTATAACTAATACAAAATTAATAGCACACCCTGAACTCAAATGTATTTGAGTTGTAAGAGAGAACACCCAGCAATAACGCAGTACTAACAGGTTCACTTGCACAGTGGTCCTTCAGCTGTGGGAAACATGGACCCATGTCCCGCTTCCTCTCCAGACCCGCAAAGCTAAGGGTAATGCTAGATGTTTTTAGTTTGAGAATTTAAGATGATCCTGTCCACTGCATCCCAAGTTGATATTACTTCTAATCCTTCTGAAAAGTATATGCTTCCACTAAGTACCTCTCCTGTGCGTGTTTATCTTTAGGGGAAGGAAATTTCTGCCATTTAAAACAAATGTTAAAAGCCGCCAATTTTGTAAAAGGGTAATATTTTGCCTCTGAGGTAAGTGATTCTTATTTCAGAAAACCCATTGATGGCCTTTTTCCTTTGAAAAATGTAGGAGACCCTTGACAAACATAGATGAGAGAAGATAAGAAAAGAGGAAACTGATCTTTTAAAAAAGAACATTAGACCTACAACATTTTCCTCTTTGTAGAGAACTGATAAAGTATGAATTTTTATTGTAAAAAATAGAGATGCAGGACTTAACTTTGCAGAGTCACCATAGATAGTAAACCTGAGAAAAAATAAAAAGCAGGATTTCTGTGACAAGAAAGTATGTTCATTGACAATGAGTCTAGAAGTTAGGGCTTAAAAGTGGGACATGGCTAGTGAGAAATTTCTCATGGCAACGAGTAATAGGTTTATCTGTAGCATCAGTAGGACTGGAAATAATTGCCAATATCTTCTATCTATTTTACTTTTAAATCTTCTATAGAGCCTAGTATTAATGGTACTTTCAGAATACTGAAGGAAGAATGGCAGTGTTCAGGAATTTGAGTTGGTGACTCAAAAGTCAACTAGAAGGATTCTTGTTGTAGAGTTGAAAGTTATTGAAACTAGAACAGTGTAACTTGAAATTGACTCAGAAGGAAATACAAGCCAAACCCTTTCCTAAGAGATGAGATGTTAAAATAGGATGATATTCTTTTAAGTAATACACCACACACACACACACACACACACACACGTATGTGTACATATAATTTATATAAAATTTATGCAAGTGTAATTCTGTATGTAAACTACCCAGACCTACAGAAATATTTAAATACAAGAAAATGTGCTATATTGGGCAGTCCTTTTGGTTTTCAGAGATACGCCCTTTCTTTGATAGGATAAAATAACAGTCACTCAGTTGAAAAGCCATGAAATTAGAGTCTTTTATGTGGAATTTACAATACAGATTTGAGCATGTAGTGGATAGATTCTGAATATGGCTTCACAATTCTTCCCTTCCTTATATACGCATACCTGTCTATCTTCCCATCAAGAATCGTGTCTGTTTCCCTTCCCTTGAACGTGGACTGGAACTGTGACCTGCTTTGCCTGTGTCTTGCTCTTGAGGCACGGCAGCTTCTGCTTTTGTAGTGCCCAGTGCAGTGGGCTGCCATGGTGTAAAGAAGTTTGACCTAGACTGTTAAGGGATGACAGGGGAAGGAGACAGAGGGAGACCACGTGAAGAAGTGCTGAGGCAGGCATGTGAATAAAGCCATCTTGGATCTTCTAGCCTAGATCAACCAGCATCTGAATGGAGCTAATGAAACTCCCTTGATCAAAGCAAAGTAAAACTGAAGAAACACCCTACAGACCTTCCTTGAGTTCGTAAACCAAAGATTCATAAGAAACAACAACTCGTTGTTGTGTTATTTAAACCAACAAGATTTGCGATGGTTTGTTTCCCAGAATTAGATAAACGAAACAAAAATTGGTACCAAGAATAGGTTGTCAACATGACAAACTCCTAAAATATGTGCTGGTGACTTTGTCGGAAGTGGGGGTAGAAGCCTGAGGGCAAGGGAGGAGATTGTTAGTGGGGACTTGGAATACAGTGAGGAAATTGCACTTGGTGGTTAGAGAAAGGACAGACCCCTGCATTAACATAGAAGATTAAAAAAATAGAAAATATACCCAATGGACATGAGAATCTGGTTAAAGAGATTTCCAGATAGAACGTTCCAGAGTCAGTGATCACAGCTACACCAGGTGGGGACTAAGTAGTGCCAGACTGAACCCTACCCAATTCCTAGCCCACAGAGTCATAAGAAAAAAAAATCATTGTTTTAAGCCACAAAGCTTTGGGGCTATCTGTTATATACCAATAGGTAACTGATACAGATCACCAACAAATCCCAACTAGAAGAATATTTTCAAGATGCTGTCTCCAAGTTTGGTCTTCTAAAGACAGAAGAGTTACTGCATACTTTCTAAGCAGCAAACACCACCAAGTATAGATAAGTTGCAAAACAACAACAAAACAACAACATAAAACCTTACATGATAGAAATTAATTGTGCTTTTGGATGGTTTATGTCTGTAATCATGGTTCTTAGGTGATTTATTCATAACAAAATCTCTCCCATTCCTCCAGTTTGAAGAACTGAGAGAAAAAATATACATTCTAGGTACACTTCAAGACTTAGACATTCTGAAGGCCTTCAGGGGAGATCTGAACCTGCTTCTTTAATTTCTCATGAAAATCTTTTTGATTGTCTATGTTTTTCTTTGAGGGGAGAATAAAGTGTTGCATGGTAGGTACTCCCAGACCTTTCTTTCTCAGGCAAAATACGTGCCCAGGAGCTGCTTTTGCAGTTGTTTTATCTAAATGAGTGTCCTTGATAATGATCATAATTTTCTCCATGATTGCTCTCACTAAAAGGGAAAACCAGAACTTAGAGGATTTCTCTAGTCTCCTCTAACTTATAATTTATCCTGAAAGCTGAAATAAAAGCATGTCCCAGATGACACAGTGGTAACCTTTTCCCACCAGATGTTCTTGTATTTTAAGTACCTTAGCTGTATCACCTAAAGTAAATACACTTAGTCTGGAGAAAAGAATCAACTCAATATTAGCATTTGTCACCATATTCACTTGTGATTGTCAGACTATTTTTTAAAGTTTTGTTGTTTTGGTTTTTAATAAATACATGGAAGAAGAAGGAGGAACAAGAAAAGAGAACACTGAGAAGAGTCCCTGTGCTCTGCTTACATTTTTTCTGTTTTCATCTGCATTACTTTTGAAATGAAAATTGAGTTTGGTGGTCCACTCCCTGGCCTAATTGCTGTTGGAAATTTTTTTTTTTTTTAAATCTTGCATCTTCTCAGACTAGTCTGATACAGAGTATAGGAAAGGCAATGAGAAACAGAGAAAGTCCAGGCTGGACTCTTGATTCCTCTCTTCTACTTACTTAACAAAACTAGAACATAAAACCTATTTTCAAAAACATGAAATGAATAAATTCTTAATATGGTGTATATGTTGCCCTTACTCAAATATGTAAATACTATTTTAGCATCTAGTAAATATAAATTTTAGGAGAAGCATTTTTGGAAAATATAGTGTCTTTGACAAAGATGGCAATTGCATTTTAATTTACATGCCACTCTCATAAATAGACCATGGCTTCAGCAAGATTATGTTGTAGACGTGTCTTTGCTAGTGTGAGAGAGTATCATGATTAATTATATCTACTATAGATACGAGAGGGATAACTGTGCTAAGAATTTGTCATTTCTGTTCTATAAGAGTAATACCTAACAAACAAACAAACGTAACATAAATACAAAACAGAAACAGACTCATAGACATAGAATACAAAATTCTACATTTTGAAATCCCAGTCTGTCCCTTCCCACCCCCCACTCCCTTGTTGTTGCCAAGGGAGTGGGGGGTGGGAAGGGATAGACTGGGATTTCAAAATGTAGAATAGATAAACAAGATTATACTGTATAGCACAGGGAAATATGTACGGGATCTTATGGTAGCTCCCAGAGAAAAAAATGTGACAATGAATATATGTATGTTCATGTAACTGAAAAATTGTGCTCTACACTGGAATTTGACACAACATTGTAAAATTATTATACATCAATAAAAAATGTTAAAAAAATAAATATATATTATAAATGAAAAAAAAAAAAGAGTAACACCTGATTTAGACATATAGAAAACAGAAGTCATCAATTGTAAGAAGTCAATGGGTTAACCAACAGGAAGAATGGATCTTCTAACAGAATAATGTTGATAATGTTTTATGAATGCTTGCTGATTGGAATATCAGGAATTTTAATTATTTTGATTTGGCAAAGAAGAGATTTGCAGAGTGTGACACTATTTAGTTGAATTTGAAGAGTAACATAAATTCGCTTACACCCGGCTCAAAATGAGAACATCACAAAACATTGGGGCAGGAGGCCAAACGTGTACATTTCAATGATCTGGAGCATAAACACAGTTATGTATATGATATAGTGTTCTGTGTCAGTATTTGTTCTCTAAACTTGGAGAATATGAGGATAACACTCTTTGATTGAGGAGTATTCCCTTACCCTGAATATATTTATATTCTTCTTAAATACGATAACAAAGAAGACAATACAGAATTACTAGAGAAATTGAAAACAGAATTCATAGGGAAGAAACACGCATGATAAATGTGGCCTAAGGGAGAGAAAACAGAAGTAGGAGTGTAGTTGGGGGTGAAAGCGAGGCAGTGGCGTGGAAGGTAATGCACACAGTCATCTTGTTTAGTATGGTTACCCTGAGAAAAGGGTGCCCCAATACCCTTTAGGTATTTGTGGGCGCATGCGCACAGACACGCATGAATTCAGTGTGTACCAAATAGGGTTACAAGGTGAGCGGCAGTGATTGGTGAGCAAAACATGGCTCATAGGTATTAATGGATATAGATGAACATAATTCACAGAAAATGCACTGACCTAAATGGAACCAATAGTCTCAGCCTCTTGACCGTTAATATTAAGAGGAGAAAGAAACTTTAAAGTCCAGCAACGATAAAGGGTCTCGTTCATCAACACCTGGCAGATGTCTTGGAAAACAAGGAAAGAGCAAATGATGTGAAGCATAGAAAGATGGCAAAGTAAAGATCAGTAATGCAAAAGACAGAGAAGGTCGAGGTGAGCCAGCTGCAACTGGACGAAGAAAGCACAGTGGCTCCAGGCCTGAGACGCCGGGAGGATGTTCTGTTGGAGATTCTGAAGGGATTTTCAGGGAGCCTCCGAAGGGTTCATTCAGATGCTATAAGATTCTTATATAATGGCTGCACCTACTTCAAGTTGCACTTTTTCTGGTGATTTATTCTCACAGCAAAGTGTAACAAAGTTGCTCACAGTATGAATATAAAGTTTTCCCTGCCTACAGTTCTCTTAAGTGCAGCCTATTGGAGGCCTTTGAATTCTTTCAGCTTATGCAGAGACCTTTTATAATAAATTGTGTTTTTCATGTTAAAAAGGGAACTTCAAAAAGAAGGTGTTAACATAATTGAGGCATGATAAGTTTGACAGTAAGTGTCATTGTCAGAGTTCCACTGACAGCTTTTTGAAGTCAAAAAAAAAATCTTTCTACATAGGCACGAAACCTCTTGTGGTGTTTAAACAATTTCACCAAATATATTAATATTCTGCAATGGCCCCCTTCGTTTTGAAGGTTACCCAAGTGAAATGGTTTTCATGATATTTAGGTTTTTTAATCTATTGAACAAAGATACAGTACTCTCTGGTATTCAATACAGAGAAACTACAGAAAGTTGAAGGATGAGATGAAAGATAAAAATATGAACAGGTGTTCTCATGCTTGCTTTCTGCACACCAATGACTCACCTTGTACACACACTGGGATGAACACCCTCCACTTTGAATATCTTCACTGCAAGTAATGTGGAAAAGATGGATAAATAAGAAGTCAGCTAAATCAGGGTCTTTTAAAGCTTTGCCTCAATTTAGCATAAAACCAAGATATGGTTTCCAAATGAATTCTTCTTATTTTTAGCCTTCCCTAAAAACCAGAGTATCCCTAACTGAGAAATTCATCACCTCTATAGATAAGATGCGACCTCTCATATAGTAACAATTTTCATTCTTTCTTCTTAGAGCTTTCTCGAGTTCTGAGTTTTGTTTTATAATGAAACTACTTGTGCAAATGTCCAGTAAAATGACAAAGAACATTTATAAAGAATTAAATAGTGATGTGTTGGCAGGCAAATCTTGGAAGGAAAAAGGTGTGATTAAAAAAGGAAGGAAAAAAACAAGTAAGAGACAAGAATGGAACAGAAAATAATACCAAACTGAAATAATGTAAAAAAAAAAAATCTGCAATTACATAAAGCTTGATTTTTAATGCAGTACAAGTTATTTTGAAATGCCTGGAGGAAAGGAGTTAAAATTCATCAGGAAAATAAAGTTAGGGAAGAGTCTTATGACAAAAACTTGGCTCAGATATATTTTTCCCCCATAAGCTTTGTCTTACAAAGGGTAAAAATTAGTGAAAGTTGAATTTTTAAAATTCTGCATATAATTTTTAAACTGGATACACTGTTATGAATACTATATTTAGAATTTGCAGCTCTAAACACACTAGCACAAAGTAGGTGCTGAAAGTAAAGTAGAAGAAAAATAAGTAACTCCATCTATTATGAGGTATAATTTGTGATAATAGGTGGTCCATGGAGCTAAAGAAATCAACCAATTGATTTGACATCATTTGACACAATTTCAGAATATGTAATCTGGTCTCACCAATTTAATAACTTCCCATCCTGCATAAGATCTATGGCAATAAGTATTCCATTATAATTTGTAGTTTCCCAAATCAAGAGATTAAGATAAATTGATTTAATTATTGTCCCTCTTGGCCAGTCCTCTCTCTTGTCTAACTCCCCTTCCCGACCTCACAGTATGAATCAGTATAGCTGGGAAAAGCATCCATAAAATCAGAATAATTCTCTAAAATAATGATTCCATATTATATTCCTTATATTTATTAACATATATTCAACAAAATTTTTGCATTATTGTGAATCTATCACTTTACTATATGTTATTTTTATACACTACCAGCTTCACAGTGGGCAGCCAATAAAAACTGAGTAAATGAATAAGCAATGAGGTGTATTTTTTAAGATGTGGAATAAAAATATGTGTGTCAGTACCATTCTGGCCGCTCCATATGACATGATCCCATGAAAGAAATACCACAGCAGCCAAAAGGAGCAGCCCATTTACCAGACCATTATCCTGAAATTGGGGTCTAGGCACAGGACTCCATAGCAGGAGCTGTGATTGACCCATCAGTAGAGTAAAGGGTCAGAGAGGGATCCAGAGGAGAGAAACAAGGACCAAGGTCCATGCAGGTCCCAGTCCAGGCTTGGGGCACTCTGCCCAGTTAGCACTGCTGCAAAGAAGACTTTAGAAAATTTTAAGGAAGATATTCCAAAGCCCAGGGCTCCTTGAGGTGTGGGACCTAGACCATAAACTCTGCTTTTCCTGGTCTAAAGACAGCAATAAAGAAATATATAGTAGATGTCAGGAAGAGAAGAGGGACAGAATAAAGGCGAAGCAATATTTGAAGTAATCTGGTGAAAGTAAATATAAACCACAAATACATACTATTTTATACCCACTAAATTGGCAAAATTAAGACATTTAAGATCACATTATAGAGAGGACATGGATCAATGTGAATATATCTTTACACACAGACACAGACACACGCACACAGCAGGTCAAGATTAAAATTGGTACAGACATTTATGAACGCAATTTGGCATCACCCTTCAAATTTGGAAACTCATTACTCTTGTAGCTCAGTAATCCCACTCCTGTGTGTATATGTATATCCTAGAGATACACTTAGGTATACACCCCAGGAGACACTTCCAAGAGTGAATGCTCATACCAGCATCAATCATAATTTCTGAAAACTAGAAATAGCCCTGAGGTCCAAACAAAAGTGGAATTATGAAACAATGAATCAAAAGTACTCCATAAAATTGAGTAAGATGAGTGTTTCAGAATGATACGTATATGTAAAGGTGGATTCCATTTTCATTCAGCTCAATAAGTGCCAAGACTAAATAGTATATTATTTAAATGTAGATTCATGATTAAGAAATTGAAAATAAGAACAAAGGAATTACTTTTTACAAAAGCCAGAATACTGTTTACCTCTGGGAGAAAAGCAGGTTATGAGAAGAAAGAAGCATGTAGAAAAAGGCAAGATATTGGTAGTGTTCTCATTCTTAATCAAGTTCTTGCGTGTTCATTTTATTACTATGCCTTTCTGACTTTCATATATTCCTTTCTACATACAAATATTATATTAAGACCAATATTTTAATGAGTAACAAGAATATGAAGTAAGGTATTTCTATTGAGAATGAATAGGAAGTCTATGATGTCTTGAAATGTACTAGACTCTTGATGAGGGTTTTGTAAAATAGTAGAATATATTGAACCAATAAAAAGGTGGTTGGAATACATGAGCTGTAAGGAAACTTGAAGATGTTAGATGGTAACTATGGTATTAATAAATTGTGATAAATCTCATGAGGAATGTAAACAGTACCATTTAAATTTCAATTAAGAGAGATTGTAATCATTTGAAAGAATCCAATAAGGTTTGTTAGAACACATTGCATGAGAGATTGGCCTTAAAGGAAGATACAACTTGACCATCAGAAGGAGGATGAGAGTATTTTCCAATAGGAAAGGGAAAAATGAAAATATAAGTGAAAAGTTAGTTGATGTCATATTTAGAGAATAGACTGAGCAGAATGAACAGACATTGATTTTATGATATATTGAAATTTCCTCAGAGAGGTAAGTGGGGATTGGGGATCTAGGAAATTAATCTTGCAGACATGTGAAGGCAGATGTGACTTGTGAGTCACCAGAAACGAGGAGACCTATTGGAAAACTCCTGCATCTTTTTCAGGTAAGAGTAAGAGGTCCAACTGGAGTCGTGGGGATGGAGACTGAATTCTTTAAGGAAGTACAGTTGGAAAAAAAATTTGCCAAGCAACTTGAAGCTCTGAATGTAGTAAGTTAGAATACTGAAAGCTTTGCTTTTCTCATGGAAGGGTTGGAAAAACTAGCCCATCTATCTGGCAGTTCTCCAAGCCCAGATTCTACTGACAACCAAGAAACCAGTCTGAATGAATTTAAGCTCCAATCTGATGTTCCTAGGGTCATATAAACAGAGTTCTGCCCTAGTTTTTTCTCAGTGTGAGGTACTCCTGGGTTTACTAGTGGCCATTATAATTTTGAAAATTACTCCAAACTACAATATCAGTTTAATTCCAGTAGCCTAATAAAAAAGAAATCTTGGAGTTTGCCTAGAGGCCATAAAAGATGTGATTTCTAAAAAAAGGCTAAATGAGAAGGATTCTCTGCCTCAGACTTCCCAGAATTATAGCAAGAAGACAGCAGTGATTTTCTTTTTCTGTGGGTTTTTTTCAAATGAATAGATGCTGTCTTTTCTGATGGTGTCATTGTGAAAGTTGTTGAGAATTTCAGTGTTGGAAATAATTATACTGTCCTGACACTATTGGAAATAATGAAATGGTGAACCATAAGGGGTCTTGGTTTAAAATGTAGACTATTTTAAGATATTTTTCAAATGCTATTTTAAGATATTTTTCAAATGTAAATGTGTGTGTGCTTCTATGCATATATACACATGGATATTCAGATTAGCTATATGTTTCCTCTACATATACATTTAAGAAATTAGTAATTTTTAATTGATGTAAGGAATTAGTATTATTCATATTAAATTCATTGCTTACACTTGTAAAATTAGATCCTGGGAAGCTAAATTCAGTATTTGAAATTCTATTAAATGTTGAAAAGATGTTTGGCTTTATTATTCTTCAGAGAAACACTAAAACTATACTACCACTAACTGTAACAATGGGCAAAATTTAAAAATCGTAAAATACAAACGTTGGCAAGGATGTGGAATGCCAGGACTCAAACTGCTGATGAGTACTGTGGTGTAAATTGATACAATTGTTTTGCCAAACTGTTTGACGGGGTCTCCTAAAGCTGAGCATGTATACACAGTCCAAGACTTTGCAGCTCTAATCTTGGAGATTTACACACAACAGAAATAAGTGTAGAGGTTCACCAGAACACACAGAGTGTTCAAGGAAACACCAGTTTTAATAAGTCTTAATTGAAATTTCCCAAATGGTAGAATCAATAAACAAATTCAGTTTATTCACACAGTGGAATATTATCTGACATCGGGAGTGAGTGACCTACAGTTACATGGAGCAGTATAAATGAATCTGACAAACATGCATTCAAGCTTGACACTAAAGGGTATATAATGTTTGGTTCCATTTACATAAACTATATGAGAATAGGAAAACCCAGTCTACTCTGTTAGAAATTAGAAAGCATGATTACCCTCAGTGGATATTGACTGGAAGTAGCATGACGGGTCTTCTGGGGTGCTGGTAACACTTGTTCTTTTATTTTGGTGCTATTATAATAATATATATGCGTGTGTGTGTGTGTGTATATAATATATATCCTTAATTATATGTGTGTATATATATACACACATATATCATTTTACATAATTAATATATAATCCTAATTATTCTTAATTATATACATATGTGTATATATAAAGTTTTACAAAGTATTATTAAGTCATTTAACTTTTAATGGCCACTGGGAAGACAATAGCTTCACCTGAACAATAGGTCACTGGTAGTCATTTCATGAAAATTAAATTCATAGTGTAGGGTGCATTATTGGGGTTCTCCAAAGAAATAGAACCAGCAGGATATATATATAATATAGAATGAGATTTATTATAAGAAATTGGCTCACATGATTTGAAAGAATGAGAAATTCACAGTCTGCTGTCCACAGCTGGAGGCAGGAAAGCTGGTGGTGGGAGGCAGGGGAGGATAGATGTAGGCCCCCATGCCACCGACAATAGATAGCTCAGCTCAGCAGTCAGGTTGAGAGTGACTTCAACCTTTCTGGCCTTTTTGTTCTAGTCCAAGCCCTCAGCAGTTAGGATGACCCCCCACCCCCACAGGAGGGAGGACCCTCTGCTTCACTCAGTTCACCAATTCAAATGCTAATCTCTTTTGGAAACACCTTCCCAGACACCCCCAGAACTCATGTTTATCCAGGTACCTGGGCATCCCATGGCCCTGTCAACTTGACACATAACACGAGCCATCACAGTGAGTAAAAATTCCTGCTAAAAATGGGCACCCACTTAACAACTAGAAATTAACTGAGGGTCTAAATTTCATGAACACTGAATGTATAGTCATAATGCATTGTTTTCTTTTTTCCCCCTTGAGTATGTCTGTTTCTTATTTATCAAGCATATTTACCCTCAGTTAAGATAACATAAGTACAGAGAAGCATAAAGAAGATGATAATTCAGTCACCTGGAGAATAATGCTAAAAACATTTAAGACATGTCAATCAATATACCAGTATTCATTCCTTTAAAATATTTATTGATATTTCAGTTTGTGCCAAGGCGTGTATCAATTGCTTTGGGTATAGGGGTGAGCAGTAGCAGACACTCTCTGGCCATCACTAGCTTACATTCTATTGTGGGAGGCAGGAAATAATCGTGCAATCACCTAAAAATTGACCTAGCATTAAAATTGCCGTGGGAGTTACAAAAAAGTGACAAATTCTGCGAGAAAGTACAAAAGGGGCATTTGACTGGTGAGGAGGGATAAATGTGCTGTGATCTGGAAGAGGAACAGGAGAGAGCTATTTTAAAGGGCAGAGAAAAAAGCATGTTAAGCAGAGGAAACAGCATGTGCCAAGGCTGGTGGGTAGGAGGGAGCATGGCTAGTTTCAGGAGGAAAAAAGGCCACTGTGGATGGAACACAGGGATCCAGGCAGGGGTTATCCAACTACCGGGCATCAGAATTCCCTGGAGGGCTTCTTGAAACACACATTGTTGGTCCTCCCCTTACACCAGAGTTTCTGACTTAATAGGTTTGGGGTGGAGCTTGATCATTTGCATTTCTAAGAAGTACTCAGAGGATACCCATTCTGCTGGTCTGGAAATCATACTTTGGAAACCATTGATCTAGGAAAAACATGATATGGCATGAGGTTTAATAGGAGCCAGACCACTTAAAGCTTTAGAGGATGTTAGAAAACTGGTTCTTCATTCTGAAAACAGTGGGAAGTACAAAAGTGTTTTTAGCTGAGGGTTGACATAATGTGGTATGTTTTGATGACATCCTTCAGTGCTAGCCTGATACATGAATGAAAGCACTAGAAATCAGCAGGCTGTTGAAATACTCTAGGTAAGAGTTCTAGGTAGCTTGGTCATAGTGAGGAAGATAGAAAGGAACCTATTAGAGTTTGTGACTCATCCTTTTTGTGACAGTGCACATGGATAGTAAAAGAAGATGGAAAACTAGGATGACTCCTGTATTGCTGGCTCTCATAACTGAATGGTTGGAGGTGTCATCAATGACAGAGATAATATTGGAATTTAGTTTTGATCCAGTCAACTTGAAATGACTTAGAGTTGACCAAAGAAAGATGTTAAAAATGCAGTTTTGATTTACCAGTCCCACCCTCTGAATGTTCAGAGACAGAAGGTGTACTTTTAGGAGTCACTTAGAATTTGGTTGCCATGAAATGGAGTTGGCTAGAGAGAGGATTTAAAGGAAGAAGAGAAACAGGACTTGTGATTGAGTCTAGATGAATTCCCACATTTAGCAGCCAAGTAATGATGATGAGCCAACGAAGAGAGAGGAAATACGGCCAGAAATATGGGGGAAACTAGGAGTGTGTGTGGTGCCTCAAAATTCAAGGGAGGAGAGATGTCCAATAAGATGAAGACTTTTCAAGAAATATATCAACTAAGAATAGGGTCATAGCAGGAGAGGGAAAGCCATTCATTCATTCATTCTTTTGATTCAGAGAAGTAAGCATACTGATCCTATTCAGATGGAGAGTTAAGGACAATGGAACTGTGAGATTTTGTTTTTTTTCTTTCTCTATCTCTCTGTCTCCCTCACACACACACATTAATTCTGGTGATGCAAAAGGGTACCTTGACTGAAGTTGCATTTTATGACTCTTTTGATTGAATCTTTATATATACTCATTATCCATTTGTATTACTTTTTTGGGGTATAAGCTGCCTGCTAACAGGCTTAGTGTATTTTTTTTTCCTATTGGAGCACTCATTTCTCCATATTGTTTTTTGATAACACATTATAGTTAAAAGCTACTTGTTTATATATCTTCATATTCCTTTTTTTAAAATTTGGATAATTTGTAATTTATATTGTATGAACCCTAAGATGTCATTTAATCAAGACTATCCATCTGTCCCTTTTAGTCTGTCTTTGGTGCCAAGCTAAGAAGCATTTTCCCCACATCAAAATTATATAAATATTCACATATATCTTATACTAATAATTTTAATACTGTACTTTTATCTTTTGAGTTTTGAATCCAGCTATTTAATCTTCCAAAAAAGCAAGAGATAGAAATCTTACTTATATTTTTCCTCCCGAATGCTTAACCAGTTTTCAAATCCTAAGTAGTTTCAAACTTCTACTTGAAATATCTAAAAGGAAATGCCAAATGCTGAGATGACTTTGTCACTTTGGATTTTTCTACATTCAAGTGAAGAATGTACCTATGCTTTTGGAAGTTATTACTCAGGAAAAGTTGACTCTTAATGCACAACCTTCAAATTCCTTCACAATGTTTTTTTTCTCTTAGCCCAACTAAAGTACTGAAATTACTTCACTTAAAAAAAAAAAACCCACCTAGAAAGTTGACCTAGAGTTTAGTTGCCCATCTGTTTAAAGAAATTACACTGCATGGAATCGTCTGTCTTTCAGCTCTCGTTATGTTAGCAATTTAGAATGTATGCAAGGGTATACAAAACTCATTATATTTAAAATCTCGGTCCTTTTAGAGATTACTTTTCTCTTTTAGAATGTCTTTTCAGTAGCCAAATCATAAGAACAAGAGAACATGTTTTTTTAGACTATTACCTGTGTCATGGAACAAATAAAGATATTTTCATTTCAGGGGCACAATGAAAATGGCATAGTTTTCACAGTCACACATAGATATGTTGCATTCACAATTTCCTTTATTCCCCTCTTCAAAATGTATGTATGATGTTTAAAATTACACAATAATAATAAAAAATATATGCTTATATAAGATCTAAGAATTACAAATGTGCATGGAATGGAATGTAAAAGGCCACTCACTTTGCCTCTCCCTGCTTCTTGGTTGTATACATAACTGGAAAGTTATTTGTAACTATCATGTAGATAGACACATGCATTTTATATTTGGGTTTCTTTTCTGTCTAGTTTTACGTAAATGAGATCAATGTGAATACATTTTTCCATTCAATAATGTGTCTTGAGGATTTAGTATGTGAGTTAGAATAAGTGCCTCATTCTTTTTAATGGCTACATAATATTACTTACCCTATGATCCAGCAATCCTGGGCACAGAGCTGGAGAAAACTATAATTTGAAAAGGTACATGCACCCCAGTGTTCACAGCAGCACTGTTTACAATAGCCAAGACATGGAAACAACCTAAATGTCCATCAACAGATGATTGGATCAAGAAGTAACGGTATATATATACACACACACACATACATACACAATGGAATACTTACTACTCAGCCATAAAAAAGAATAAAATAATGCCATTTGCAGCAACATGGATGGACCTGGAGATTGTCATTCTAAGTGAAGTAAGCCAGAAAGAAAGAAAAGTACCATATGATATCACTTATATGTGGAATCTTAAAAAAAAAAAAAGGCACAAATGAACTTATTTACAAAACAGAAACAGACATAGACACAGAGAACAAACTTATGGTTACCAGGGCAGTGAGGGGGTGGGAAGGGATAAATTGGGAGTTCAAGATTTGCAGATACACACTACTATATATAAAATAGGTAAACAACAAATTTATACTGCATAGCACAGGGAACAATATTCAATATCTTTAGTAACCTATAATGAAAAAGAATATGAAAACAAATAATGTATGTACCCAGAAGACTGAAAAATGATACTGTACACCAGAAATTGTCACATTGTAAACTGACTATATTTCTATAAAAAATTAAATTTAAATTAAAAAAAAACCTATAGAATGGTAATTCAGCTAAATCTGTAAGACATTATTGACGAGTTTAGGGTTTTTTCTTTTTTTTTTTCTCTAATACAGTGTTGCAGTAGACATGCAAAGATGCTGTACATTCTTCCTGACCAGTCTCCCCTGGTCTGTTCTTGCCCCCAGGCTTGATAAAGCCATAGTCGGGTGACCCTGCGGGAGCCTTACCTGAGCGAGGATTTACCCCCTCACTCACTCCCCAGGGCAAGCAGCCCCTGCGTTATCTGGGCTGTCATTGCCTCCCTGACCTCTCCTTTCCTTCTCACTCAGCTGCACTGGTGTTTCTGACGTTCATTCAACACCACAGGTGTGTTCCAATCTCAGCGTCCTTACCCTTAAGAGCGTCAGTCTGTGATGCTCAGTCCTCTGATCTCTACATGGCTTTTTTTTTCTCTCCTTCTGGAAGCTTTTCTCAAATAGCAGCACAGTGAGGCTTTCCTGGTACATCCTATCAAAAATTGCAGGGCACATCCCCAGTCATTTGTTAAGCTCAATCCTTCCTTCCTGATTTTTCTCCTTAGCGCTTCTATTGTATGTATAATATGTAATGTATATGTGTGTCTTCTTTGACTTGTTTACTCCTGTTCCATCTAGGCAGGGACAGAGATTTGTGACTTTTATTTCTGCTCTATCTCTTCTGTGTCTGTATCTTCTAGAAACACGCCTAGCACATAGGTTTCAATCAATAAATATTTCTTTAATGCTAGAATTTTATTCATATGTGTGCATTTGTCTGGAAAATAGATTCCTAGGAGTGAAATATTATTGGGAAAAGTATGAGTGTTTTAAATTTTGATGGTCTTGCAGTACAGCATCAATTACATTTGCACCAATAGTTAAGAGAGTGTTTATTTCTTCATAACCTTGCCAATAATAAATGTTGGCAATCTTTGTTTAATCAATGTGTGATATTCTTTGTTAAAATAAATTTTTATTACTTATAAGGAAACCATTTCTTGCATTTATATATTTTAACTCATTTCTCTATGTGACATTGTTATTTCTTTTTCCTTTTAAAGAAATTTCAATGTAGTTGTATTTCTTTTGATTTATTAGATTTATTAATTTGCTTACATATTTTGGGGTATAAATTTGTACCCAAAATTTGTAAATGTTTTCTTTCACTATGATGCATGCTTTTAGTTTTATTATGGCTTCTTTCTTCGTAAAGAAATTTCTAATTTTTATTTATTCAGATTTTTTCCATCATGGATTCAATTTGGTATCTTCCTTAGGAAAGCATCCCCAGTGTTTATCTTCTTTTAATACATTTATACTTTTGTGTCTTACATTTAGTTCTCACACATGCCTGACTGATGTTGTTTTGGGGTGAGGGCATGGAGTGGGTATATGAATAGTCTAATATGGCTTCTTTGCTAAAATTTTAAATGATTAAAAGATTATCTCCAGGCAGTTTTTTGCATTTTTACTCTCAAGATGTGGGAAGGATATTAGTTCCTAGTGTTTTGGGGAAGATAAGTATTAAACTCTTTAACATGTTTGAATATTCTGAGGCACTGATATTATATGTATTGTGGTAGAACAAAGACATTGCATTTTATATAAATTTGAAAGAATTTTATTAAAATATATTCTCTCTTGCCGGATATCATGCTTTTGACAGCTGAACAGACCTTCACAGAGCCTGGCTGGCCATTAGTCCTTTGATTTTTGCAATGCCTTTCTTTACTTAATAGGCCTGAAACATTGATTAACATTTACAGATTCAATTCCAAGCATTTGCCAGAAGTTAGGGGTAGCCGAGAGTGAGCTGTTCATGACACTCAAATTCTAAGGTGTAATGAAATTCCCCACCGTGCCTGTCAACTCATCTGCTCAACAGGTCATTTCCCACGTGGTCTTTGGTGTTGAAAGAAGCCATTTCCACATCAAATATTTCATAGACAATGGGAAAAATGATATGGTACTAATATTGTATTCTTTACCCTGCTGTGGAGCACTGAATGGACTCCATTGTATAGTAATGCTCTTTGGAGGGAAGACCCTATCTGCCTAGAAAGCTTCATGGGCAACACCAAGGACGGCCACAGCATTTTAGGTGGACTGACCTGGGCATTTCACAACTGTTTATTTTCCTCCTCATTTCCAAGTTTCAGATGCTGGGGCTTCATAATTGACCAAGTACAATAGTCACAAGTATTTACTTAAGTCTGACAGTTGTACACAGTTACTGACCCAGTCATGTAGGGGACTGGGCTTCCGTTCCTTGCTTTTAAACAACTGGTTTTCAATTCCCCCTCACCACTTTTAAAGATTCCAACTAAAGGATCTTGGAAACAAATCAAGAGCTTTATGCTGCCATTCTTAACATCACTCTGATTTGACTGATTTGGAAACTACTAGTTGATTTCTTTCTCCCCAAGACATTGTATAATTTAGAATTTCACTTTTCAGACCTTTTCTTATTCTCCTTTCCCTAAGTGATATTAAAAAAAAAAACATAGTTGGAATTAAATTGTATGGCCATGGTAGAAACCCTGGAACTCACCCAGAGAATAAACTATTTAAAGTATGGATCACTATTGGGAGTGTTATAAATAAACAAGCAGAATTTCTAAGTAAAGGGTAGCTAATTAATGTCATACACTTTGCCACTGAATAGGGTTACTTGTTTAAAAAGGAAGAGATATTTAAAAAATAACCCATGAAAATAAATGAAGTTTTCTTTGTTGGAAATAGTCAGGGAGGGTCTTTTTACTTTTTTGGAGAATCAAATTGATCAGCTACTTTAAAGTGTGTGCACATGTGTTTATGTGAGCGTCACGTCTATTTCTTAAGGAAACTGGAAATATTTGGAGCAGCTCGAAAAGTGATCTGTGCATCTTTTGTTTTGTTCAAAACTATACTCAGTGGCAGACACTGCCAGTGAATTCAACTATTCAGGTTTATTGGGTTTTGTTGTTTTGTTCTGTTTCTTGGCTTTCTTGGACTAGGAAGCTGGGCTGGATTCTTAAAGTTCAAGGTGACTTGCAAGCTTCCTGCTGCCGTTGCTGAACAAAAGTGTTTGTGTTCATCTGCTGAAGGTGTTCAGCTCTCCCTAGATCTAAGTCTACAGATTTAGTTATTAGTAATCTCAGAAAGTCAGAAAATCCAGGAAAGAGCTTTTGAAGACCAGCCCTAAGAGGCCAAACCCAACAAAACAGCAAAAAATTTTGCCTGACAGGCATGGGCTACACATCACTAGTCCTTGTAAGCAAATGACCATTTGTAAATCAGCCAAGCACCACTCCTGCACTAGATTGGAACAAGAAGGTAGGGAACATGGAATTGTGAATTTTCTGAGATGAGGACATGCTTCCAGTGGAGGTCAGAAGAGAGACTGGGAAGCCACGAGACAACTAGATACTAGATGTTAGACCCTCAAAATGCATGGAAAGATATGTTGCTTTGCTTCAGAGAAAAGAATTCTGCTGGCCTGATGCCTCCCACCTCTCTTGGCCAACCTGTGTCATCCCACCCCCTCCCTACATAATATTTAGTGAAAAGGCTTTTGCTTGGGCTGCACTTCAGAGGGATATTTGCCAGCTTACTTACACTAATAAAGAAAAAAAAAACTATGTGTCAGATAAATATTGATTAAGCAATAGAGTTTGGAAATAGTCAGTTTTTCTTCATAAGGATGCAAAAAGCATCCCCCAATATCCAGTCTCCATAAGTGCCGATCTCAGAAAAGTTACAGACTTTTTGCACCAACACAGTCCTACCATCAATTAAAAGGAAAAAAAAAAAATTCACATCTATGAACAAACAAAGAAATAAGCAAAAACTATCAAACTGTCCCACATTATTTCTCTCTTGTATTTTGTCTGTTTGGTATTTGGACTTGCTTATAATGCAGTCAATGCGATTTTAAGTATGTTGACATTATCAGAACCCAGGTCACCCCTGGCTGCAGATATGCAATGGGCATGAAATCTGTTTCGCTGTAGGCAAAGGTTTTACGTAGGCTACATTTGGGTGATTGGGCATAGGTATATAAATCAGATATAATGAATGCAAATTGATAGTGTCAAATGTATTTAGCCAGGAATGGAGCAAGGCGGAAGGGGTAGAGTTTGGTTTGTTATTTTTTGGGGTTTTTTTTTGAGCTCTGTTTTGTTATTAACTAGTTTGAGAAATAAGTGAGCTCCCCTGCTTCATGGGGTGGTAGTGGCAGCAGTGATGATTGTGCCGGGGGAACCAGATTTCAAGATGTATAATCTTCTCTCTGCACTCAGTCACTACTTATTTCTGTGGCCCAAGGCAATTATCTTTTCCCCTCCATATCTAAGGCTCTTCATGCCTACAATCATCAAAAGACAGAAATAGACAAAGGTCATATTCTGGGAACCAGGGAAACACAGGGAAAATAAAAATACCACTAGAGATGCTATTAGGAAAACAGGCTTGTCTTTCAACTTTATCATCACTGCAGCATAAAAAAGTTTACCGTTGTGGAATCATCCCTCCAGCCCTGAGTTTGACATAAATAAGCAGATAAGGAAAATTCCTAGTTTGAGGGAGCAGGTGCTGTGTGGTTGTTTTATTCTTATCCAGCTGACAATTCTAATATGTGTAGAAATAATAAACAACAGTTTAAAGAAATCTGTCAGGTTACCCCCTTTCAATCAGATTTGTACTTACTATCATAAGCCAGACCTTCATTATAAAGGTGGAGGGGTTTCCATGGTAAAATACATGTTAGTTACTCTGGGTTAAACAAACAAAAACATACTTCTGTAGGATTTCTCAGAGCTTTTAATGCACCCTCTCTCTGACAGAGAGTAGTGCATAAAACATTTCCAGAATTTATTGGATTATGGAACATTATTTCTCATAACACATTTATTAATGTTGTTAAGATGTATTTTTGGTTTACAGAACAAAGTTTAGAAAGTGTTCAAAGGATTCACTCAAAAGAGCTCTTTGATTTAACCTGAGTTTTCCAGGAAATCAGAAGTCAAAAGATACAGGACCCCATTAGACAAATATAGCTTGAGCGTCTTAAGTCCACCATATTAATCCACTCTTTTGTGCAGGATAAAAAGGGAAAATATGAGAATAACAAAACCAAAGAATGTTATACTAAAATTCCACAAATATCTGTTTTACTGAATGTTGGAGCAAACATAAACTGCTTTATTTCAACAAAAATCTCTCTTAACAAAGAAGGGACTGTTTGGGTGCCCAGGGGAATCCCTTTGCACGTTACAGAAGACTGCCCACTCTCAAGGTAGAGAGGAACATTGCCTCTCAGCTGGACAGAAGACAGCTGTGCTGTGCCCAGTTAGCTGTGTGGTGCTGTGCTGGATGGAGCTGGGCTGGGCTGAGATGTTCCAGAGAGAGAGCTGAGAGAACGGTCTTCTCTGTATCACACATTCAGATATACGTTTGAACATTTTCTGTTTGTCCATAGTGGTTTTGTTTTATCAGAGATTTAGAATTACAGGGTCCATAAGTATGAACTATCTAGGCCCTTGATACAAGTCATTTGAGAAACAAAGAATGCAAATGATGTGGTGGCTTCAGTGGCTCCAAACCATGTTGGGCTCCTCACCAGGAAAGGCAGCAGCTGGGTTCCACCCATCTTCCTTGCAGAGCTGGGCAAGGGCCCACAACAGACTGTCAGAGGTCAAGTAGACATCTGTGCTCAAAGTCCAGGACAGCCCTGAGATGCTACCTTCTTTGTTCATTTGAGAATTACCAGTTGTTCTTGTTTCTGTTGTGGTTTCTATTCCAAGGATCACAATATAATTTTTCAACTTCCAACTTTTTGAAAAGTCTCATAAGTCGGACAGGTGGCCAGCAGTGAAACTCAGGAGAGAAAATATCCAGAAACAGTTTGAAGGCAGTGCTCCAGCCCAGCCAGCTCATCACTCTGCAAGCTCAGAATGAAATATAGTTTCATAAGTGCTCATGGGTCATTTTCATTAGACAAAGGGCAGTTTTAGTTTTGTTGGAAGTCAAGATCACTTTTCAAAACAATGAAAGAAAGGTAGCATTGGTTATTTGTTTTTGTTTTTGTTTTAATAAAATAAGCACACCTAGTGCTCTTAATTTTGAGTGTAACATGTAAGTAATAAATCTAGGGTAATAAAAATTGCACATCTACTACCTTCTTGCATCAGTGATGCAACGCACATTTGAAAATCCCAAAATACAATTCCTGGAGGAGGAATGAGGAGTTAGAGGCTGTGAGATGAGTGGATCGGGGAAATTGTCAAAAGAAAGAGAAGGTCAAAGGGCAAGATGGTGGCTGTTGGGGGGCTGGGGTGGGTGCAGGGTGTTGGAGGATGTGTAATGGCCCACTGTGATCCACATATACACACCATCAGTACTGTGTATGCACAGGGATATCTTCAGTTATTTTAACTACTCCTTGCATTATTGTTAAAATAATATTTTTATAATTCCTTGAATCTTTTTCTATGTAGATTGGATCTCTGTTTTATTTTCCATGTCTCTCACATTTTCTCTTTACCGTTTTCCTGTGAATTCTCGGTACGTTTTTAACATTGATCATCTACATTGTTAATCATTTCCTTTATGTTCCTTTTTTTCTGTGGTGGCGTCCCTCCCAGTCTATAATTTCACAATCCTGTTTGTGTTCTCTTCCACATCATAAATATTTTTTTTCTTTATGTATGGAAGTAGTTGAACTGATATATTGTCTCAAGTTTCTTTAGAACCCTTCTTTGAATTAATGATTGTTTTCTGCTTCATCCATTACATCTTTTTCAGAGAGCTGAATTCCTCTTATTTAGAAAGACAGCCCCTTCGTTTTGACACCATTACCTTTTTATAGTTATAACAGTTGTATAGTTTGATAGTAATTTACTGTTTTTTCCTCTAGTGGAAAGCACAGCTGGGCTACTTTTTTGTTCAGTATAGACATTTCCCAGAAAAAAAAAAGAATTCTCTCTACTCTGGACTCTCATTTCTGGCCTTGGTGCCAAGTTCTCACCTGGTCCTGAGGGCCATCCTGCAGATCTGCCCACATTGTCACCTCCCACCCCAGGACGCGGGGATGGCTCTGCTTTCTACCTCTGGTAGGGAGTGAAGGAGGGGGTGTCCCACAGCGCAGTCTTGCAGAGATTTTCTTCTCTCCTTTATCTGATTGTCTCTCATCCTTCCAAAGTAGTGGTTGACTAGCATAGGGATTTTTCTCTTGTCACCTCTACTTATTGCCAGTTGGCTCTCCAGGCCTCTTTCCTACATCCCCACCCTTACTCTATCTAAAATCTATTTTAATTTGTGACATGTTATAGTCATCCTTTTGTTAGAGTCATCCCCACTTTTCCTCTGAGACTGCCAGTTGTCAGGATGGTTGGGGACTGAGGTGGCGGTCGGCTCACTGCTGCCCAGAAGTATTTCCTCCTTGAAATCAGAGACCATCCCACTCATCTCCCATCTCTGTTCTCAGATTGCTCTGTTATGGACTGAATGTGTCCCCACAAAATTTACACATGAAAGCCCCAACCCCCACAGGATGGTATTTGGAGGTGGAGTCTTGGGAAGAAATTCACTTTACCTGAGCTCATGCGAGAAGGATGTGTATCCTTGTAAGAGGAGACATGAGAGAGCTTCCCCCTCTCCCTCTCACTGCAAGAGGACTGCCTTCTGCAAGCCAGGAAGAGGGATCTCATCAGAGCCTGATGATGCTCTCCCCCAGATCCCAGACGTCCCGCCTCCAAAATGTGAAAAAATACACTTCTGTTTTTTTAAGCTACTCAGTCTTTAGCATTTTGTCACGGCAGCCAGAGCTGGCTGAGCCATGCCCCTTCTCTGTCTTTTTCTCATTCACTTCACAAGTATTTGTTGAGCCTCAAGTGTGCTCTAAGCCCTATGCTGGGGCAGTGAACACAGCAGGGAAAAAAAGGAGAAATCCCTGCCCTCGTGGAGAGTAGAGTGTAGGGCGATGCTATTGAATGCATCTCAGATGGTGACATGTTCTACAGAGAAAATGTAGCAAAGAAGAGAGATGGGGCTTCAGAGGAGGCAGTTGTACTGTTAGAGTCAGAAAAGGAGGCTTGATTGACAGAGTGACATTTGCACAGAGAAATAAAAGACAGGATAGAATGAGGAGGAAGTCATGTGAATACCTGGGGAAAGAGATTTCCTGGAAGAAACAAGTTCAAAGATGCAGTGGTGGGAGCATGCATGGTGGGTTCATGGCTGAAGACTGGAATGAGAACAAGCGGTGGGAGGTGAGTTCAGGGAGCTATTTAGCACCAACCTAATGCACCTAGAGCATTGGAACCACGCTGTTGTACGTCTGCTCAAAGCCATCAGTGGATTGAAGCCGCCCGAAGAGTAAATTTCAGATTCTCTAACATGACATTCAAAGTTGGATGTATTGGCTTTCCAATACATTTAGCCTCACTTCTTCACCTGGCTTAGTTCTGTGCTCTGGTTCCATCCACCATTTTCCCAGACAAATCCGTGCATCTTCCGAGCTCTTGACAGCTTTCCCAGAACTCTTTTGACCTACCAAAGATGGTTTCATCCTTAAAAATTCAGCTTAAATGCTACCTTCTCCTGACACCTTCCTCCAGTAGTACCTGGGTAAGTTTAATCACTCCTGTCTGTTTTTCCACAGCATTTTGATTTTATTTATATTGGAATATAAACAAATGTTTACTCATTGCCTCCACTTTAAATTAATACCTAGTTACATGGCCGTTGCTGCTACTAAATGATAAGCTTCCTTGGGCCAAGGATCCCCAAATCCTCTATTTATTAGATTCATTTTGTTAGTTATTAAAAGAGAACTAACTCAGAACTGATTCTTTTCATAATCTTTCAAGAAGAATGTGACATTTGTCCCCGGTTATTTAAGTATTTATTTTCATAGGCTAAGTTGTCTGTAACCAGATGAGATCGCAAGGTTCTTTCCATTATTCCAAAGCTGCATTCTCAAGGACAATGTCAGAGATGTGAAATCTAACTGACTATAGATTGTTGTCTTTGGTGGTCAAGGTCATTGACATTGAACTGCATTCTGAGATTCCACTGTCAAGAAGAGCATTCTTAGCCCCCTATCTCTTAGAAGCCCCAATTAAATCCACAACATAACAAAACATATGAAGTCCTTATGCTGCTTCTTTTTTAAAAAAAATTATATAAGAGAGATGGCTTCAAGAATTAGCATCTGAATCACTGTAACTATAGGTAACCTCAAAGGAATATTATTCATAGCTGCTAGGTAACTAAGGATGCCAGTAGTTTAGATGGACTGAAAATAATTGGCAACTCTAAGGAAGTACTTAAGACAGTAGAAGAAACACCTGCCACTGTCCAGTAGGAGTGTGTTTTCTGAAGAATCCCTGCTTCTTGCACTTCTCATTGTCCCAGGTGTTCACCTAAAGCAGCAAGATGTTTGTAACCTAGCTCTCTGACATGAGGACATGTCCATCTTTGGCAGTGAGAATAACCAAAACCAAAACAACAAAACCAAACAAAAATTCATGATTTCAAACTTTTTCCCTTGAAAACCCATGTCTTCCCAAGAACAACTCCATGGAAATCTTTCTCAGTCATCTGGAATAAGATATCGGGGAACTGTCCCAATCTGTACCTTGGTTTTCAGGTAGATGATGGTCATTGACATTTGTCCCTGCAGTTTGAGTTTGTATTTTATAAGTGATCCATTGCCCCCTATCACATGAGTCTAGCTTCAATTTCAGTTGCAGATACAACCAAAGAACTAGCTCTGTCTTGGAAAAATTGGAATAGATTTGAAATAACATCTGTCAAGAATAGTCAACTGAAAAAAGAAAATAAAGCCACAAAAGAGACAGCACTGTTGCATTGCTCTGGCTCCTTTACAGCCTCTTCCAGCATGAACACAAACACGTACACATACACACAGGATGACTCAGAGATGTCACAAAAATAAACCTGAAATTCAGCATTGGTGAAAGAAAGACATGTTGTCAGAAAAGTATTAGCTTTTTTTAATAGTGAAATTGAACATATAGGCTGCTGACCAAAAAACAAAACAAATAAACCTTATTGTGGCAGACCCAACAAATTCAAACGTTTTGTTCTCTCTGAATACCCAAGAATAGTCCAGTTCCTCTAAAAATAAAGAACTTACCTTCAAAAATTAATTTAAAAGTGATCATTTTAAACTTAAGAGTTTGATCCTTAATTTGATGTTTACCATGGAGGGGTCATATTCCCTTTTTAAAACCTCCCATAATATTTTATGCAACCAATATAAATTACATAGAACTTTGCAGGAATTAAGTGCATCGAAAACATGACAAGCTATGAAGTAGGAAATACCATGAAAGTATCTCTTAACTGGAAATCAGGTAGCTGAATTCTTTGTGGTGTTTGTTATACTCTTTAACCGTTCTGGGACTCAGTTTCCTCTCAAAGAAGACATTTGAACTAGGTATTTTCTACAGTCTTCTCAGCTCTGGGACTTCATTTTTACATAATAGAGTAGTGCAGGAGACAATTATAGTCTGAGATAATCTTGTAAGGCAGCGGCATCAGCATTCCCTGGGATTTGTAAGAATTGAACATTCCCTGGCCCCATTGCAGACATCCAGACTCAGACACGGTGTGGATGGAGCCCAGCACTGAGTTTTAAGAAGCCCTCCAGGGGATGCTGATGCCTGCACCAGAGGAGCGTGCTCCAGCCTGTAGGTCTCACACTGCTAGTGCCACAGAGGTGGTATCTAAGGGGCGTGCTCCAGCCTCTAGGTCTCACACTGCTAGTGCCACAGTGGTGGTAGTTAGGTGAGAAGACTTATACTCATCCTAGGGACAGAAGGGGACAGCAGAGGTGGATGGGAAGGGGATGGACAATGCAGCAACCCCTGGGACAGGGACCTCTGGGCAAGGAGGTTGGGCTGAGTAAAGGTTAGAAGTCGTTTGCCACTAGGACTTCTTCTCGCTTCACCACTGACCCTATTCCCTGGTATTGGGGGGAAAATGTTTAAATATAGTGCTAAAATATTAGTTTCCAAAGTGCAGCCTGAGCATCTCTTGCTCTCCTTTAGTTTGGTCCTCCAGCAGAAGTCACCTTACCTTCATATCTAGTCATCAATAGTTTATTCACATAGTGTAACAACTAACAGCCCAGTTCTCTTGGGCTCTCATCTGAGCCTGGAATTAACCCAGGGAAGGGAGTCTTTGGCTGAGAGAAGACGGTCAGGTGGTCCTGCCATTACACACGTCACATCACCCTATCATTTTAAAGTTGTAGCTTCCTAGAAGGATGTTGGAAGGCTATTGCTCCATGGTTACTGGCCAAATTGAGGAGTGTTTGTTGAGGCTTGGTGGGCTCATGACTTTGGAGCGAGGCCAGAGGTTGATGGACCCTCACGGTGTTTGTTGTGATCCAGCACCACTCATCTCGAGCAGCACCCGCCCCTCCATCAGTAGTGCTGTGGCCGGGGAGGCCCTTTTGATCTGCTGAAATCTTGTTGCTCCGAGGCAGTCTCTTACCAGGTCTCACGAGCCCCCTCTGTGCCCATGCAGTGGCCGCAGGTCCACAGTGTCTCATTAGCCCTCCCACATGTTTTGGCCCAGTGCCTCTGGACTCCAGCCTCCAGCTCACTCAGTGGGTCCCACTTTTGTCCTTGATCTCTGATGATTTTGTCAGTAGCACAGATTGAGTTCCACAGATGAAATGTAGCCTCCTACAGGAGTGTTTTTTTGAAACCTATGCCATTTTAATTTACTTTGGGAAGAGCTGTCTGCACCTCCAATATGTTCTCTCATAGTTCACGTCACATTCGGTTATTCAGGGCAAAACATGTTAATGTGTAGTCGTTCTGGGATTAGGGAAATAAATCATAATGTGGTCACCTCTTAACTACATCACCCAGACTTGATGAGTCCACATGTGTATGTGTTTCCCTTTCTCTTCTGAGAACGAGCTAACATTAAGGCGATTCATACAAAGATTTCTTTTAGAGGAAACCAGAGAGGAAAAATACAGTATCTTTTGTGAGCCACATTAACCCCATGGCGTTTATCACAAAATGCACTTTGTTTCTGATGACATCACTTTGACAGCTGGGATGGGGAAGCAGCCTCGCTGGGAGATTGTCACACACTGTCACAAGCTCCCTTGGCTTCTCTCAATTTTATCTTTTTCCTTCTTCTAACTGGAAAACTCTTGGTTCAATTCCATTTGAATGTCAACAGTCAAAAAAAATTTAAAACATAGCAAAGACTTCACAAGCAAGTGTTCCAACTTCAGGGGGATATAATCAAAGGGCCTGTTATTCCCATGTACTTGCCTAAAGATACGTAATACCGTTTGATGTGCACATACAATTTAATATGTCCTCCTACAAAGCTAAAACGATCAGAACAGGCAAATGCACCATTTGAAATATTTGGGAAGAAAGTTTTATACCATCCTTTCATGTGAAACTTCTCAGAACAATGGCGTGCCTGGAAAACAGAGAAATAAGCACGGTTCCCATTTTGGTAAAAATATACATTTGGAAATGTCTTCCCAATGACTTTCATGTTGTAATGGGAAAGGAAAGAAGACGATAAAAGCTGTTGGTCTGATTTCCTAAAACAGGCTCCTGAATGTAATATAAAGGAAAGAGATATGACAGCCCGAGTTCATCAATCATTTCTAATGATCACTCTTATTTTAACAATGAGGGAACAGCACAGGTGGGCAGCAAGTCAGAGATCACCTTGTAAGTCAGATGCACCAGACAAAATAAAATCCCAGAGGCTTCTTCTTTCTATGCTTCAGCTGCTGGCTCGTGTGAGCTTTTTATTTCAGTTGTGTCTTGGCTATACATTTTTAAAGCATCTAATGGCATGCAACCCAGCAGGGTTTGAATGTGATTAGACCCAAGTGAAGCACCATTAAAAACGGGAGACATGTCCCAATGACATGACATTTTGAATGAGTGCCCAGTGTGGACCCCAGTGTGCTGGCTTTGTGTTTGTACTTGTTTCTTTGATTCTTTAAACCGATTTCTTTTCAGAAGAAAATGTGCTTTCCTGAAACAGCTAATAGGATGCTTCATAGGTCACATGCTATTTTCAGGACCAGAGAAGAACAGCATGTGTTATGGATGAAGTGAAAAACACCATTGCAGACTTTCCCAGCCTCTGTAAGCTCAGGTCAAGGCATCGCCTTTGATTTTACTTTTCAGTTGTTATCAAGTTTTCTCTATTTTTTTCTTTGTTGACTACCTTGCAGCTTTGCTCCACCAATCAACCTTAACAGAGTCACCCACAGTCTCTCTTTGAACTTGAAAGGTGTAGTGGGCTCATCAACCCAAGCCTTCTACTGCCTATTGGGCTAGGACTTGGTTCTGTGATTTCAATTGATCTCAACCAATGCAATGTAGTACAATAGGTGTTTACGCCACACACAAAGCCCCATGCCAGCCACTGTTCAAAGACCATTTTTAAACTCCATGTCTAGCTGATCTCTTGCTCAAAAGCTGACACATTATATGTTCTCATAGCATAAATGTAAATGAATGTATAGGCATGTTTTTGTACTTGTTTGCTTTATCTTTTACAGTGTTTAATAATTGAGCTCAAGTGTTTGGGGGTTACACTGTGGAAACTATTGGTTCGACCATCTACACTATTATTTCTGACGATGCTAAAGGGGTAAAAAAAATGCTTGCTCATGTCATGACCTGGCTTTATAATATGATCATTTCCCTAATAGCCAAAACATTACACTCAAAATTATTACTATGAAAGACATTAGGAAAGGAGTGAGAGTAAAGAGTTGCTTTTCTATTTACTATGAAGTTGGTATTTAAATGCATCATGGTCTAGTCGACCTTAACACAACTTTTGCATGTGACTAATAGCTCTAAAATCATAGCATGTTAAGATTTTAATTTGAGGAGGGCAGCTAGAATTTGTTGCTTACCTCTTATATTCCATGAGTCTCTGGGTGACTTCCTTTCAGAGCTCTTAAATCAAACACCCACATTTTAGAGATACTGATAGTGGAGTGAAGATCATTGATTCCACTTTTTACACATGAATCAGGAGTGAAACACCATGATTCTCAATACAAGTCTAGCGCTCTATTCCCTACTGTGTGCAACCTCTCATCCTCTCTGTTGTAGATGAGCCTGGTGGCATCCTTAGTTTGAAATTTTCTTTTGAGTTTTCTCATCCACACCATCCCCGATCAAATATTTGTTGCTTCTGGAAAGCACAGATTTTTTTACTATTCCTTTGTTTTATTCAAAATAAATCAAACTGACTTCATTTTGACCATTCACATGAGGATCAAAAAAGTCTGATAGGCATGGTTGTGATATTGCTGAAATTACAGAACCCAAAGGAAAATCTTCGTATGTTATGCTGCTAAATATCACGTTTTTTGCCTTGCTGCAAAGAACTTGTCAGCTGAAAAGGCTTGAGGCTTTAGTCTGTGTTTCGACGGGATGTGAATGAGCAGATGCTTATTTCAACACTTCATCAGCTGAGGCGTCACTGTATATTTGCCTAAAGACTAAGAAGACAACAGCTGAGATGGATGAAGGAGTGAACAATGAAATGCTCACTGTAAGGTAGATAAGAGGGAGGAGGAAGTAGAGAAAGCTACTTTAGGTGACATCCCAATACTTTTTACAGGCGAATTTATCAGGAAAGATACTACCCTCAAACTTCTGTAGACATATACCCGTGCCTACCAGCTAAATAAACCACCTCAGCTGCGTTATCAGCTGTTTACCATCCCTTGTAAATTAGTATTGCTCTTGAGAGATGGCACATCCGAGAGGGTCACTATCCTGTGCTGTTCTCCTTTCCAAGAGCCTCTGATGATGAAATAACAGAAGGCTTATCTAACTTGATGTTTTTCTCATTGTCCTATTTTTTTGTTCCCTCCTACTCGGTAGAGGTCTTTGATTTCTATTTCTTTATTTGTTTCCATAAATATTGACATTTTCTATCTTCTCAACCTCTACCCTTTTTATTTTGTATTCAAGTCACCCTCCTCCCTTTGAGGGCCACCGTCCTTTCCTAAGAAGAGGTGACTGTCAACTCTTCCAAATTTTCATTTCTCAAATAGATCATACCCACCGCTCACACCTTCACACCCGCCCACAGACTTGCAGCCTCTCCCATGTCACTTACTGCCACGTGTGCCTCTTGACCCCTCTCTCAACTTCAGATCTACTTCCTGTTCATCAGCGATTGCTCTTTTTCCTGCTCCTGACAATGTCTGCACCCAAACCTCTGTGCCTCTACTGTCAGAGCTTTGTGCAATCCCTTGTCATCATGAGCTTGGAGAAGTTCAGTAGTCCTCAGATACGTCTTGTTGTCTCCACTCTTGTTCAGCTCAATCCATCTTCCACACTGCAACAGGAGAGCTTTCTGGACAGCACAGAAACAATTAGGTTGTACCCTCTTAGTTCTAACAGTCACTGTGACTCTCAGAGGTGAGTTTGTTTCTGTTAGCGTCTTCCAGTTCCCTGGCAGAAAAATCAGCTTTAACGTGAAAAGCTGTGGGTAATATTTCTGAATGAGCAAGGACATCAGAATATTTTGAAAGCACTTGTCAGATAAAATGCACCTTAGCAATAGCACAAAGACAACTTCTTGCATATAGAAGAAATTTATGAGGCTAAATAAATAAATAAATAAATGAAGAACCTATTGCTGAGCTAAATTGGAAATCTAGGCTAAAAAATATCAGGGCAGCACCTTCTAAATTAAAATTAGTTGAACTAGATTAAGCTGAATTAAAATTGATTAGGCCAAGTCTGACATCATTATGAATTTTAATAATAATAATGAATAATGTTCATTGAACATCTAGTTGATATAGGGTAAGACACAGTCCCATCCCCTGAGTTTATCATTTAAATTAGAAAGGGAGACTAAGAGTCTGCTGAAAAAGTGAAAAGGAGAAATAGACCTCAGGGAAATGAGTTCTAACAGCACTAACTCCATCAGGAGAGAAAAGCGTAGTGTTGTAATGGGAGTAGGTACCTGCACAGAATGTCGATTTCTTTATAATTATTTGAGAGAGGGATAAGTCCCTGAAATGTTATCCTGTACAGTCGTTACCGGTGATGTGAAAGTGTTTGTCAGTTTGAGTAAAAAAGGAAAAATTAAGTGAATAAGATACCAGATGTGATGAACCAGGAGGAAAAATTAATATATCCTTTCATTTGGTGAGGAATAAAGTTACTCACTAAACCTGTTAATAGTACTTTCATATATATATATATATATATATACATATATATATATATATATATATACACACACATATACATATATATATATAGCAATAACTTTATTTAAACATTAATCATATCATATGGTTGTATATGGGTCCTTTAAAATTTTTTATTGACTTTTTTTAACAACAGTTTAAATTTCATAACCAAATTAAGTAAAAGGTGTGAAATTTTCCACGTGCCTCCCTGACTGCATACATGCATAGTGTCCCCCATGATCAGGACCACCACCAGATGGGACATTTGATAAAACTGATGAACCTACGTTGACAGGTCATCATCACCTGGAGCCCATAGTTTACATTATGGTTCACTCTTGGTGTTGTGCATTCATAGACTCTTTTTTTTTGAATCTGAGAATGATCAAGCTAATAGTTTGCTTGTCTTATGTTTTAATAGTAACTTTATTAATTACTTTGTTTTCCAATAATCATTATTTTGAGGCATGATTAAAAAAAGTTGAATTATTTCTCTTTTACATCTTATAAATGCCTTGAAAAGCATAATTTCAAAGAATAGTTCTGAGATTATCTTGAACAATGGCTATGTCAAAAATTAGACTCATTATGCCTTATTATATAGTCATGACTTTCAGAGGTAAACATACAATTGTCAAGATTAGGAATTGTCCAATTGCTAATATCTGCCCCTTTCTCTTTAAAGATCCACTTTGTCACTAGATGGGATAGCAGTCTCTTTAACTTGATCTCTTTCTTCTCTTGAGTCATATTGGTGAGGATGTGTACCTGGCCTTTCTTGAGCTTTGGCTAATGATCTTTGAGTTATTCCTTGAGGAAAATGTCAGCAGTTTATTCATTGCTAGTGTCAATAGTTGGTTCAGGTAGAATGTTTCCCTCTTATAAAAGAATGCCTTTTTTTTTAGGGGAGGAGATAATTAGGTTTATTTATTCACTTAATTTTAAGTGCAGGTCCTGGGGGGGATTGAACCCAGGACCTTGTGCATGCTAGGCAGGTACTCTACCACTGAGCTATCTCCTCCCCAATAATTTATTGTTATTTTTGGGGGGGAGGAGGAAAAGGTAATTAGGTTTGTTTGTTTGTTTATTTTAATGGAGGTACTGAGGATTGAACCCAGGACCTCATGCATGCTAAGCATGTGTTCTACCACTGAGCTATACCCTCCCCCACTCTTATAAAAGGAAGCTTTTAATAAACCAGGTATAAAATGACCATGGCTTCTGGGAGTATAGTGAGTGACCAATATCATGGTTCCAAGGATGAACCCCTCACCCCTTTTATTCCGAAGAGTAAATATGCACTGTCTCATTCCCAAGATATTCCTTAAGGACTCAGAAAAAAATTACAAATTTAGGCTGGCAGGAGAAAAAACATGCTTCCCTTTTCAACAAACAGATCATGATTTCTCAGGGAAATATTGTATATGTCAGAAATGTGATGAACCCATCAAAATTATGTGAAATCTGGTATGTAAGTCATGAACTCATAGCTTTATATCCCCCCAATGGTATGAAAGTTGTAACTGTTTAAGATTAAACATGAATACCAAAAGAAAACATAGAAGAATACATAGGTTATCTTGGATTTGACAATGACTTTTTAGTGAACAAGTACAAAACCGCAGTACATGAAAGAAAAATTGATAATTTGGGCTTCATTAAAATAAAAACATCTGCTCTGTGAAAGATACTGTTGAGAGAATAAAAATCAAGCCACAGACTGGGAGAAAGTATTTGAAAAACTTATATCTGATAGATGACTTTTTTTCAAAATATACAAAGAGCTCTTAAAACTCAGCAATGAGAAAACAACCTAATAGAAATGGGCAAAAGATCTGAACTCATAAAGATGGACAAATGCTAAATAAGCATGTAAAAAGATGCTCAACATCATATGTCATTAGTGATTATAAATTAAAACAACGAGGTACCACAACACTGATCACATCAAGTGCTGATGAGAATGTAGAGCGACAGGAATGGTGTCATTCATGGCTGGTAGGAAAGCCAAGTGGTACAGCCTCTTTGGAAAAGTGTATGACAGTTTCTTACAAGGCTAAGATAATTTTTCTACACCAGCCAGCCATTGCACTCCTTGGTATTTACTGAAATTAGTTGAAAACATACGTCTGTAGAAAAATCTGCACATCAGTACTTATAGCAGCTTTATTCATAGTTGCCAAAATTTGGAAACAATCTAGATATCCTTCAATAGGTAAATGGACAAACAAAGCCATAGTACATGCATACAAGGGAATGTTATCCAGTGATAAGAAGAAATGCTCTATCATCCCACAAAAAGACATGGAGGAAGCTTTACTGCATGTTGCTAAGTGAAAGACGCCAGTCTGAAAGGCTATATATCCATATCATTTCCGCTATGTGACATTTTGGAAAAGGCAAAAGTATACAGGAGCTACAAAGATGAGTGTTTTCCAGGAGTTCATGGGGAGGGTTGAATAAGTGGAGTGCAGGGGATTTTTAGGGCAATGAAACTTCTGTTAGATACTGTAATGGGGGATACATGACATTATGCATTTGACAAAGCCCATGGAATTGTACAACGTGGTGAACCCAGATGTCAACTGTGGTCTTCAGTTAATAATAATGTAGCAATATTGGTTCATCAGTTATAAAAAAATATACTATAGGTATTCAACATGTTAATAATAGGAAGAATTGAGTTGTGGGGGAAGGGGTAGGTGGGAATTCATTATGCTTTCCCCTTAATTTCTGTGAAAGCCTAAAACTGCTCTAAAATTAAAATCTATTAAAAAATAAATACACTACCAGCACAGTTCATGGGAAACCCTCAAACTACCGCATCCCATATTCCTGTGCTTTCCTAAACTGTCAGTGTGCATGGGAGTCCTCATGTAGATTTAGGGTAGGGTGGATATACTCTGCAGAGGCTTTTGTGATTTAGCTTGACAGAAGGCCATTTTTTTCATAAGAGATTGCTTTTGTTTTGGTTTTGTTTTTGCTTTTGGAAACAACAAGGTGCCATTTAATCTGCTGAAAGAGGTCCTTCGCAAATATTTTTACCTAAAGACTGTCAGTGTACTCAAGACACATGATATCACCACACCGACATAGTTTATTTCGGTTAAGGTAGTTTCCCTTAAACTACTAAAGGCAGTACTCTGACTGTGGAGTTGATGGTTGAAGGATCAACCTGGCATCGAAGCTGTCCAAGAAGTCCAGCATCCAACCCCGTCCCGGTGAGCCAGGATAAGAGGAAAACAATCGTCTTCCCTGGAGACTGGCTTTCCAGACACCTTACCTGAATTACAAAACTCAAGAAATGATGCAAAGATTTGACAACACAAATACCACATAACCCTCAAAAGATGGTTCCTTATAGTGAAATAAATAAAGAGGTAAATGGAATACATATAAACTTTAAAATGCAGTGTCTTGATAAACTAGAAGTTTTCTTGCTCCTGTAAGGGTGTACTCATCAATATGTACTGAAGGATAAGTTCTAAGATCCACAGAGGCTCAGGGATCCAGTCTGATAAAGGTTTTGTCATCTTCAAACTGTGGATTCTATAGTCACCATGTGTGCTGCTATTCATCCAAAGGATGACGAAAGAGAGAGAAAAAAATAACACATGGAAGCTGCTTAGACAGGTGCATATGACTTTTGCCCACATTCTGTTGGCCAGAATTCACTCGTGTGGGCACATCTAAATACAAGGGAGGCTGCGAAATAAGGAGGTAAAGGAAGTGAGTATGTTGATAGACACAGGTATAGATAGTTACAGATTAATATGTATATATAAATACAGATGTCATTGATAAATATAAAGATATACCTTCCAAGATCATGTATCTTATTCATTATGTATATGTTAATTTAGTACAATCATTATGTATATTAATGAAAAAGATAGAATGGATTGGAATTGGTGATGAATAAAATTTGATTAATGAAATGAATGAATCTTTCCATGACAACATCTCATTTTTTGAGGAATATAATTAATATACCTTTCCATAGCAGAAGTTTATATATATTTACATATATATGTGTGTGTGTGTGTATATATATGTATAAAGAAATGAGAAAGTTAGGGCGATCCTACAAAGAATGGATAGATTTCTTTCTCAACTTGTTGAAGAGAGACATCATAAGCTTCTCTCTATTATTTTAAGTTTCATCAAATTTTTTCTTTCCCAAGAGAGCTAATTTCTCACTGCAGTCTTGAGTCATGACAGATAATTAGGAAATCTGGTCAGGCTTCTGCAATGCCATATTTCTGCGATTTTTATATTGTTATAAAATAGCTTCAGGGAAGACACACATACAAAAAAAGGGATAATAAGGGTGAGAGTGCATTAGCCTAAAGCATAATTTTATTGTTTTTCCACCTGTAGTAATTATAAAAATAAACTCTTTTGTACACTGATCAGCAGGATAAGTCATCAGAAAGATGCTTATGTCTTACAACGTAGCTTGTTACATGTTATAAATAAGAATATCTTATCTGTCTGGCTTTTCCCCCTCTTTTTCTCCTAGGAGCAGAGCCACTGCAATCTTCCTACTAGAAGAGTAATTTTTTTTTCCCCCAAACCAGCATAGCTTGAGGGAATAGTATTTGTCTCAACCAAGTCATTACTGCATATGGGATTTAGATTTGCATTTGCACATCTTTCCAAGGTGACTGAAAAAGCATCATTTTAAGAAAAGAACAATTTAAATATCATAGTTTGGGAGATGTGTTTTCTCTCTACATATTGAATAAGAATAATATATGTGCTTTCTGTTGAGAGTGTTGGAGTCCTCACTCAATTAGCATCCTTCACCTAAATTTTACAGTGACAAACAAACCAAATCAAGAAAAAGAAGCTCTGTTCTTCCTCTCCCTCACATTCATACTGGCTGAGCTACAGAAAGCTTTCCTTAAAGTGTGTGCTGATTATTTTAGCATAGTAAGGGATGATTGCATTACATCGAAGAGTACAGCCATAATCAACTGTCTTAACCCTACATTAATTATCTCTAACTTAAGGGAAGGACCTAATTTTGATGATGTGGAAAATAAAAACCAAGGTTTTGCCTAAAACATCATTTTTATCTTTTTCTAAAAAATTTTTAAAATCTATGAAAAATTAATGACTATTTTTTGACTCCTATTGTATCGAACAATGCATTTTTAATAAGCCTTGTTTTTTAGAACAGTTTTAGGTTTACAGCAAAATTGAGCATAAAATGAAGAGATTTCTTCTCCTTACCGTCCCCCAGACATGCACAGCCATACCTACTGTCAGCATCCCCCCAAGTGGTACATTTGTTATACATGATGATCCAACAATGATGCCTCATTTTCACCCAAAGTCTATAGTTCACATTAGGGTTTACTCTTGGTGTTATACATTCTGTGCATTTGGACAAATGTATAATTACATGTAGACAAGATATGGTAGCATCCACACTAGTTTCACTGCCCTAAAAATCCTCTGTGCTCCACCTATTTGTGCCTTCCTCCTCTCCCACCTCTGGCAACCACTGATCTTTTTACTGTCACCGTAGTTTTGCCTTTTGTAGCATGTCATATTCTTGGAATTATACAATATGTAGCCCCCCTTCAGATTGGCTTCTTTCACTGAAAAGTATGCATTTAAGTTTCCCCCATGTCTTTTTATGGCTTGATAACTTATTTGTTTTTGGTGCTGAATAACATTCCATTGCCTGGATGTACCATAAGTTTATACCCTCATTTACTGAAAAGCATCTTGGTTACTTCCAAGTTTTGGCCATTGTGAATAAAGGTGCTATAAACATCTTTGTGCATACAATGCATTTTTCACTGTTGGTGGGAAATGGAGGGGATTCAAACACAGAAATGTATTTTTGGTTTCTGAAGGGGCTCTAAAAATCATATGGACCAGTTATTCTTTCAAATCTAATTTTCAGAAGTCTCTTGATAAATTTCTTATACAGATTCCTTAACATACTGAATAAAAATATCTGGGGATGAAGTCCAGGAAACTACATTGTCAACAAATTTGTTAAATATCTGCAGTCATCAGCCAGATTTGGGAACCACTAATTTTAGGAACACAAGAGACAGGGCTTAAGTCATTGAACTAGGGAGGGGCAGTCAGGGCAAGAGTGAAAGTACATTCTTGATTTTAGCCTCGTGATTATATCAATTTTAAATATGAGAGTAGAGTCTTTTTCCTTTCTCCCATGAGAAGTGCTTGTTGACATTACAGGAGAGCAGTGATGCACTTTCTCTACCTTTACACCATATGAAGGCCCAACAAAGTGGTGAAAACTCACCCTTAATTCAAGGTGCTCTAAAGGGACTCAAACTTAAGCAGGATAGAATATTGTGAAGTTTCTTCCTTGAGGATCCCCTGGTCAATCCATGAAGATGACTGCTTAAATGTTTTGATTTTCAACATCTCTCCTTTTGAGGTATTTGAGCAAAGGATCTGATCCTCAAACTCCAGGAATCCATAATAGTTTACTTTTGTGGTTTTAGCAGACTCCTAAGGTACAAATGACCAAAAGTGTATAATAAATGGATTTTGTATTTTTTAAATTTTACTGCGTAAATGATATGGACACTTGAGTAGGCACGTTTGAGAAAATTCTGAGATTTCATTAAGTAGCAGCGATTCCTTTCCAGAATTGCTCTGTGTGGTTGTGCAGGCTGTGAACTGCACAACTTCTGGGAGTGCCATTCACTTAGACGGAAGTGTAAATGATGCTTATTGGAGTTGGACAATACAGAGGCTCTGATTCCTATGTTTAGGCAAGAAAGATGGGCTATAACAAGAAATATGGATAGTCTATTCTAAAGAAGTACTGATGTTTATCCTTGATAATCTCTATCATCATTTCAAACTGGCTATTTGTGGTGAGAGCTTAAAAAAGGTGCTTCTTCATACAAAATTTTTAAACTTAAGTAAATACAGATTCATCATCATGAAAAGGGCTACCGTTTTATTTTGCACAACTGGCACAACAATATAATTACTGAATGGATTAATTTAATGAAAGATCATTTAGATATTTTAGAAGAAAGCACCTAAAATAATAATTTCCTTTGGAGTTATTCTGAAATAGATTGTTTTTTTTCTATTGAAAATTAGGTAACTTCAGAAATATATGCTGAAGAGCTTGGCTAATATTATATTCCTCTGTGTGTGGGTGTTTACATAATATATTCCAAACATTTGTATGTGAAATTATCAAGCCAATGTTTCCACGTAGATATTTCCAGGTATGTTCTATGTAGCATGGCAAAGCAATACAATTTTTGTCTTCTGTAATAACAATGCAATTTTGCCTAAAACAGTGTTCTTTATGGACAAATGACTCATGTCGACAGATTGTACAAGGGTTAATTTATGTCTGTCAAATCTTGACTAGAAATGCCTTCCACATTTCCTTTATGATCTTAGAGAGTCAAGTCTTCAGACCAATGCCAGCACTGAGATGGAGTCACCTACAGCAGTAGGTTAGGGTAGAGAGGCTTTCAGACTCCAGATCTTCCAGTAGAAATAGTGGCTCCAGATGTTTTCGCATCTGATTGTTATTTGAGCATCAAGTTCTCACATGAGGACTCAAAAAAATGAAAAGAAAAAAACTTATGTAGATATAGGTATTTGCTATTTTTCTAGCTCTGAATTTGGTCTCAAAGACCAAAGTAAGGGCTAATTTGTATTGATTTATTTATACACCTTTTTTTTTTTTCAACCATGGATTTTTGGAGGTTTACAAAATTGCATACAAGAAACTGGAAAACTACAACTGCATTCCTGCAGGAAAGAAATATAAACTGGAGGCCAATGTTGCAGGCATTGGGTGAATGCTTTGATTAATATTCCTAGGGAGTATTTGGACAATTCTGGGAAACCACTAAACAAGATTTCAAGACTGACTATATGGCACCTTAATTGCAGGTTAAACCTAACAGATTTTAGTCCCTAAACTGAAGTGTTATCCATATATATAATAAAGGTGTGACCATAAAGGCACTAGTAGAGTTCCTTGGTTAACTTAGTGGAAGATAGAATCTCATTGTTCTTCCTATTCATTTTGGCTTAATCAATAATATTCCTTTGCTACACAGATCTTGTGCATGGTGACAGTGACAGCTTAGGCAGTAAGCAATAGGACTGGCTGGCATTTTATACCTAAGCTTGGTCATCACATTGGCCCTAAGGTAAAAGGTCCCTCAATATACAGTGAAAATTCATTGCTAAGAAGCGATTTCTAGTCACTGGAATGGAAATACACAGAGTGCTCTTTAACGTTTTGGAAGGTTTCTTTTTAGTAGGCTATAAAGTGTCTCAGCCATGGCTAACTTTTGTGACAGGAGAACCAGGTAAAAATTGACTAGCCTCAGGAAGGCTTGAAGCTCTTACTACATTTTTAAAGTCAGCACATTGCTTTCTCTCCTATATGCAATCACCATTCACCCAAATGCCCAACTTAGGAAAGATGCATTCAAATTTGACATCTCCCCCTTTCACATCCCACACACTCAGCAGCCATTTCCATCAATTCTGTCCTATAAAAGTCTTCCTGTGCCTTAGAAGATAAATTTATCATCCAGTCTCATTAAACCCTAATTTACTAATCATAGTCAACAAACAGGTTGGAATATAAACAACTTCAATTTATACCCACTGTCATGGCCTTTTTTTTTCTGTCTTTCAAAATCCAGTGAGATGACTCATTGATAGCAGAGCTGTGAACACTACAACTAATTAGGTTAGGCAAGTAGCATGGGAAGTAATGAGTGTTTTATTTATGTATTTTTTTACTGTTTGTTTAGTCCCATGAATGGAGAATTCAGGGCTTCTATAGCGATTTTTGCATAGTATGTACGTGAAATTCATCTATACTGTATCAAAGCTTATCCCCAGTTGCTTTCTAAGATAACAGATGTTTTGATTCCTCTCACCCACTGCACCTTTATCTGCCTTTAAGGTAACTTTAGTGCTTTCTTGACATCCTATGGACTGCAAATCGGACGCACTGTTTTATTACCTAGAATCGTGTGTTTACGGTTTCTCCCTCAGAGCATCCCACTAACTGTCATGTGCCCCTGAGCAGTGAAATCTAGAATTGTCAGATCTGGAGATCATTAAAATATGCTGGAAAGCAGACTGGAGGTGCCTCAGTTCTTTCCTGGTGTCATCTATTTCTGATAATAATGGAAAAAACCGATCCTGCACAAGACCATCCACATGTAATTTGGGGAAGGGCCCAAATTAGGGCCCCTCTCTTGTACTATTTGACTCCTCCAGCTCATGCTGCTTCTTGCCAAATTGGGAGAAAATTAAGCATTAATTAAGCGTAATTAGGAGTTAAATTCCGTAAAAACACAAAATAGAACCACAGCTTACATGTTTTCACACATGTAACTATAGGGAGGGAGGGAGGTGGGCATTTATGTGTTCAGAGCTGCCCTCATACCTGGGAAGGGCACAGGTAGAAAGTTGCCCTGTAGACAGTAGGCAAACCAGCATATTTAATCTGCTCCACAAGTCTAAGGGGTATCTGAATCACTGTAGTTGAGGACCACTTCACAGGAGATGGGTACAGTATCTCCAAGCTTTTTGAACATCTCAGATAATAAATACATTAAACATAGGTCTACATTAATTCTGTGAACCCCTGTTTGTTCCTGTCCTCTCTCCCTTTCAGTCTTTTTAGTCCTGCACTTTTGCTACTAGTATATATATATACTATATATACATACATGTATATATACTTATATACATATACATATATGTGTATGTTGTTTTATAGTGAAGACCTATAGGGACAAAGTAAAAATACATCATAATAAGAATGTAGACCTTTGGAGTCATTGCTCTGAAGATTGTGATAGTCATTTTGTTTATTTAAGACTTGTAAGGGAAGGAAGGGGTATAGCTCAGTGGCAGGGCACTGTGCTTAGCATGCACAAGGTCCTGGATTTAATCCCCAGGACCTCCATTAAGAAAGAAAGAAAGAAACCTAATTACCTCCCCACACTCCCCCTAAAATTTAAAAAAAATTTGAAAATTGAAAAAAAGGAATTGTACAACTCAGTTTGTATGCTGTAAACTCAACATAAGAGTCCTACCTAGAAGTGTTTTTAAGGAGGTTGTCTGCTTCTGTAGTCAGTGGCATCCATGTTGAACTCAGCAAATACACAGAAGAAATAAATAATATTGAAAGAATTTCCAACTTTTAAACTCTTCAAGTAATTAGGCAAATAGTTGTCTTTTAATTTCTGTGACTTTGCTTTTCTGAGGACAACAGAAAAGTTCACAGAAAATAAATGCATGTGTTGCAGGATGATTGAAAAATACCTCTGTAAAATTCTTTAAATGCTGAACTATTTTAAAGTTTGAAGGTACTTACAAGTATGAATTTCATTAAAACCCAAATGAAATGTTTGAGTCTGGTTTATTTTTTTCCATACTAATTAGAGAAGATCTTTCCTTTTAATTTTATTGGAATAGTGTTTATTTTCAGTACACAGAAACAGATTGCATGATACAGACATGTGGAAGTTGTGAGGTTAAAAATCTTTAGCCTGATGTTGGCTGATTGTACAAACCAATGGATTTATTATTGCTTAAAAATGGCCCTGCAGCAAAGGCATTATTTCCAATGCTCATATGTAAAACTTTGGTTTGGGTAAGAGTGCAGAAAAGATAGTCAGTCTGCAACATTTACAGGGAAGGAGTAGACGTGAGCTATGGGATACTGTAAATCCTAGTGACTGTCTTCTTATTCCCTCTCAGTGGTCTCTAGATTTTAAAATATTTTGTCCTGACTGAAATTCTGAACACTTTCTGATTATCTTATTTTCCTTTTAGGATGGGATTTTATGACCTGTCCCTAAATCCCACTTCTGTGGTTCTCTCCAACAGAGTGATTCTTTAGCAGACATCAGGTTTGGGAGAATAAGAGAAAATAAATGTATGAGCTTCTCTTCTGATCTGAAATTCTAGTAGCATTTTTTTTTTTTTTGATGCTGGGAGGAACAAGCTTCTGAGTCCAGATTAATTACATTTCTCTGTTTTCCTTTTTAACTAATAATTATAGTAAGAATATGCTTGATTCAACCTTTATTTCCCCCCATATTTAATAATTTTTCATTATTCAAACTATCTTTAATTTATTCTAATAAGCAGTGCTAATAGGAAGAACAAATAAATCATTTTGGAAAGTGTATGTGACCACTGAATTTTACAAACATTACATCTATTTTGTTTTATGGAATACATTGATGTTATGCTAACTCATGACTGTTTTTATTCCAAGTCTGCAAGGCTGATGAAAGCAAAGGGATGGATGCTCAAATACATGGAACAATCATTTGTTCATTCAACAGTTGTTTCCAAAATACTAGTAAACAATAAAGTATGATCTAACCTAGGGTTAACTGCAGCTATTTCATATAGATATCATAATTTTGCTGTATGAATTTAGTGTTTCAGATATATTTTATACTGTTTACCCATACCATACATTTAGTCATATCATGAAGTGCTTCTATGGATAAAACCAGAGAAATATGCACAATTTCTAATCTTAAAGAATATCCATCATATTTAATTTGCTTCCTGTCAAATTCTTGTTTCTTTCTATGCTTCCTCCCCATAGGTTTGAATTTTTTTTTAGACTTTTTGTGGTTTCTTCCTGAAAAAAAGAAAGCTACTCAATTCTGAATGATAATCCCCCTAAAGATGTAAGTACCCGGAGAGAAGAATATGTTTTAGATCCAAAAGTCATGACTCAAAGAATAACAAAAATAACTCACTTCCTTTACATAAAGTACTAAATCTAAGCAGAAATATTAACAGATGAGCAATAAGTTATTTCTAGTAAAATCAATTCTGGCACACTGAAGAGTACAGAGTATTTGGCCTGCCAAGAATTTCTTTCCAGCCAATGAATCTATGACAGGAAGTGAGATTTAAGGAAAATCTTTTTCTCGCTCTGGAATTCTACCATTAGTTCACATGGCTGAAGGCTCGACATTTTTCTTCTTATTTGAAAAACTGTTGCTGTTGTATTATATTGTATAGCTTTTAAGAGCCATGAATACTATCTTTGTTGATTGGACTAACTAGACAATTACAGAAATATCATGAGTGTTCAAACATAAAATGGCATTAAAACTGCAAGACATTAAAAAAAAAAGATATTTTACAGCTCCCTGAAGAGCTATGACTCCTGGATCTGCCAAAATAGATTAAGCAGTTGGTTCACAAGGTAAGAGCTCTACAGGGAAAACATTTAGGGTCCAATTAAGTTTGGATGTCTGCAAAATTGCTGGAAAGAAGGTCCATGATGGCAGCCAGTTGAGTAGGATTTACAGTGACTGAAGATTGCTTGATAAGTGTTAAAATTGCAGGTCATCTCTGAGACGGCTTCATCTCTGGACTGAGTAGCCACTCAATTGCCCTTTAAGTGTCACACAATTATTTTCATGGACTTTGAGAGTCCTACCAGGTCAACTTGCTGTCTTTCTAACAAATTCTGGAATGCCCTTTAAATATCCCTGACGAAAGGCTAACCAGCTTTTGTTTAACCTCTTCCAGTGCTGGGGAGTTCACTATATCATAAGGCAAACAATCTTCTTCAATCATTTTTTTTGAAGATTCTACTTTATCTTGAACTGATTTTACTTACGCTTTATATACACCAAACTGCTTATATCTTAGAGTTCTAATTAAACCTCTTCAAACACAAATTAAGGCAATACATACATATATACACAGAAAACTTCAAATGTTTGAAGACATGCTGGGGATTGAATTTTGACTCCTCTGCTTACTAGCTGTGTGAAGTTGGGTAATTAAAAAAATTACTCTCCCTTTATTTCCTCACTTCTAAAATAGGTATGATAAGAGTGCTTCTTTTATAGGACCAGTTAGAGGATTAAATGTCTGACATATACTAAATGCTCAGCTAAATGTGTGTTTTATATACATAATCAATCTGTCAATAGGTTAGGCAAGTAGCATGGGAAGTAATGAGTGTTTTATTTTATGTATTTTTTTATTGTTTGGAGTTTTCTTTGTAATGAAGAAGAAGACAACATTAAATACACAGTATCCATAAAGAGCACTGGGTTCTCTGGGAGAAGACATACAGTACTGGAGGGGGGGCATTACTGACAAGGCAACGAACAGTTTGAATGGGGATGTAGGAACCTTTCCTGGCAGAAATAATGTTTAAGGTGAGATTTGATCATCTTAAGAATTGACCAAATGAAGGTGAAATCATAAAAGTCCCAAGTAGAGGGGAAAAGCATAGAAAGTCAACTAAGAGGTAAAAAGGAGAATAAAGGTTTTAGAAATTAAGGCTGTTTAGTATAGCTTGTGTAGAGTATGTCAGGCTACGGGTAATAAAAATAATAATATAGTATCTGAGGATTTAGGGATGGCCCTTATAAGCCATGTGAACCACTGGGATAATGAGACTATTGAAAGATGTTAAGGAAGGCAGTATCCTGATTGCTTCAAAGTAAGGGAATGATGTTAGCATTATTTTTAGGTGGACCAATGCATTGTGGGAGGAAGAAGTTGTCAAAGTTCACAGTCCCAGTGGTGCCTAAGTGGGAAAGGGTATACACTTTTGGACATTTCAGGGCCATAATATGTAACTATCATATTTTTGAAAAAACCTCCTAGTTCATATGTCCCATTTTTTTTTTTTTTTAGAACAGTCCCAGTTTACACCTGTAGTCAAAGCTTAATTATTCATAGTGCCCTCTCCCTCTTTCAGAATTGTCTCAGACTAAATGAAAAAGGTGTGGTCATCGTGCCTAGCACCCATGAAGACTAAATTATAATTTATCTCCTGTTCTTTGAGAGCTCTTGCGAGAGAAAACCTACATTTCTAAGCAGGCTTAAAGTTAACCTGGTAAGTGTAAGAAGCTATTGTTTTTGTTGTTTTTTTGAATTTTCTGCTTGAGGGACAGTCTAAGGGTATAATTATGCTACTCCTTTATTCTCTACCCAGTTAGCTACTCAGTAGAGAGGGGAAAGCCCTCCGTTTTCTAGTAACCCTTTATTTGACAATTAGATTGTCCTTCTTTCAAAGAAGGAAACACCTGTTCTATTGTACCAAAGCTATTTTTCTTTTAGTGTTTGATGCTGAGCACTCCACAGTAGAAATAATCAATGACTTGGGAAATTTGATTGTACTAAGGATTCACTGGGTTTGGGTGAGTTCAGATGTGGCCATGGGATGGAAGAGCCAAAGCAAATGCAAGAGATCATTGTAACAGACCCTCAGTGTTGGATAGACACTGGATTGTCTTGGGATAGTGACAGACTTTAGGGTAGAAGAGAATCCAAAAGTTTGGTGCCAAAGTCTCTAATCAGTTGGGATAGTGTTCAGAAGTCCAATACTTAACTATTCTGACTTCATATACAGCATAGTATACTGGTTAGTAACTCCCTTCACACCTTGTTCCTCCACAGTGTCTTCTTTTAATAATACAGAAATCAAGGAACATTTGCACATACAAAATCCATTCCATGCTTGATTGAGGACATAAAATGAGTTGGTACCAACTGACCACTGGGAAATGCCTGGCTGCCCCGTGGAGTCATCTGACCCTGACTTCCAAATAGTCAGGAGTTATTTAATAAAAAACAGAAATTCACCAGCTAAATATATGTTTGAAGAGACCCAAAAAGGAAGGGGAATTTTCTGCAAAATAGAATATATCCTTTTTGACTGCTATAGTTTGGATAATGCCAGATTTCCAGTCTGTGGTTTTGCTTCTAGGAAGTTCCCGGAGGAATTTGCAGAAGAAAACAATGAGCCTGGAGAAATCAACACAAGTGACTCCCTTTTGCAGAGAGAATTTCAAATACAAGGCTCTTAGATTGTCTGCTTGTCTTTTCCCCACCCAACAACTTACCAAGAAGTAGGAGCTTTAAATATTTCCTCTTCATTTAATCCATATTAGGAAAATTGAATAGAATGATTCTTTCCAAGATATTCTTGAAACCAATTGTAGAAACATCAAAGGTGCTTGGAGTTTGAAATAGAGCATGTTTTTCTTAGCCTTGACTGATCTGCGGATATTCACCTTAACCCATTTTTATTGTCACATGAAACTATCCACTGAGATTTAAATCTGGACTTTGTATTTGGTTAATTTCATGCTCACAGGTTGCATAAATTAACCCCTGCATCTGTAGAGTAAGCAACTTTCCTATTCATGGATCTAAGTTGAAGAGTCAGCCACCAATGGGTGAAGAGATGCTATAGATTGACAAATGTCTCCGGTATCTGCCCTCAACCTGCACCCCCATTCCCCCACTAGTAGATTGTTTCACTGTGGAGTTTAGGGACTGTGTTGTAATCATCTACTGCCCTTGGCACTAGAGTGGTGCATGTCACATAACATGTACTCAGTTAACTATGTGATGGGTGGGTTACCTCATTCATTCTTTAGTTGTATATTGATCTTAGCAGCATAGGGCATCTTTCAGGTAGCAGAGAAAGGTGTCAAACCCTAAAAGAACCAATTCAATTATTTGTGAATAATACCTTCATCTTTAATATGAAGATTAACCTTTCTCCTCTTAACCCTTCTGGAGATAACTGTTAAAATATTAAGATGGACTTGGAATAAGGTGGGCTGTACACAAAGTGGGATTTTCCCACTGGGCTAACTAGAAGGCATCCTTGAAGGCAGATGGCTTTTAAAAATGTTCTTTAGAGGAAATACCTTTCTATAGCTCTGACTCTAGCGTCTGTCTGCTGGTGTCTGCTTCAGAACATTTTCCCCTGATATATCGGTTCATATTTTCCAAGCTGGACCTCATTAGTTGTGTCTTGCCTATTTTTCAATTCCCTGTGGGCCTTAAAAGAAGTATTGTTTTGCCTTAATCCTGATTGGTATTTATAACACTTCCCTCTCATGTATCATCTGCAGATGTTACTAATATTTGGCTTCTACACACTCTTGGATCATTTAGAAGACATCACATTCAAACAGACCTCACACAGTGGGGAGGGTATAGCTCAGTGGTAGAGCGCATACTTAGCATGCGTAAGGTCCTGGGTTCAATCCCCAGTATCTCCATTAAAAAAAAACAACTGAAAAAAACAAAAACAGACCTCACACCAATCTCTACGTCCCTCTGGTCTTACCCTCTCCACTTGAAATGATGTCATGTTATTTATAATGTTTCTTTATCCTAAATGTCTTGCCAATTCTAGACTCATGAAGCAATGCTCATACCTAAACAAATGGAAACTCTAAATACTTCAGAATTTTGAGACAGCAGACCCTCCTTAAGTTATAATAATAAAAATATCCCTCCCCATGCCCTTACCTTGACACCATTAAATTCTTATCTTTTTATTTGAAAACAAGTATTCCACAATCCCTAGTTCTCTGCACAAAGCAAGATTGCAGACTCTCAGAATGTTTTTTTTCTCTTTTTCAAAATTACAGAGTAATATACGTAGTGGAGGGTTTTTCTTTGCTTCTTTTTTATGTAAGTTTGAAGTTGGACTATCTGGCCAATGAGTTTATGGATTATTGCTCTTGTGCTTTCTGAATACCGGAAACAAAAGGGCCTCTTTTTTTTTTTTTTTTTTTTTGAGTCCTTCAACATCGCACCTTCCCAATTCTAGAAGACTTTTCAAAAATAATTGCCAGTGTTCCAGTAACTTCATTAGCTAATCTCTTAACACCCTAGAGAGGATGTCATCCAGAGCTACAGAAATGATACAATTCAGTAATTTGAGAGGAAATTGGGGTCAGATTCTTTGTGGCATCTTAGACTCTTTTTCTTTCTTTATTTATTTTTTTTGCTTTCTTTGCTATTTTCATCAAGTTCTGGTATTTTCCACTTTCTTTCCAACTCCTTTTACACACCAGATTTCTCAAAATTTAATTTTTTCCCCTCAAAATGATGTGTTTTCTGAGGCTTTCAACACTTTTTTGACTTACGTCTAACACCTCTGTTTCTCCCACTAATTAAGTAAACAGCTTCACCTTTTCAGTCATTCACTTATTACCAGTTAAGATGATATTCTGATGTCAGGTTACCTTGAAAAAAATTCTGCTCTTTTGGTCAATGGTATCACTTAAATTTTCCCTGGATGAGAAAAGAAATGCATTCTTTATTTTCAATACTAGACTATGTAAATTTGTGGTTCCTCATACTGTAACCTTTTAAATGTTACTCTAAAAGTTATATTTCTTTGCTGGCATACTTTTCAGTCTTTTAAACCCACAGCTATGAATTATTTTCAGCAGTATTTGAATTATGGAAAAAAATCATACATTAGTAAAAGCAGCAGAGACTTATCTCTTTACTGAATATTTGAACACATTTTAAAAATCATACTATTTTAATGTACACCTTTAAAATTATAACTGATGTATATATTAAGAATATACCTATAAGCAGGGTCCTCTGAAAATACATCCTTTAAAGAAGCTGTGAATCTACCACACTGAAGTGAAATTTAAAACATTTATTTTAAAAATTTGCTTTGAATTTTTTCATTGCCCAATCCCATTTAAGCTTTAGAAGAAGAACTACTTGTTCTTGGAAATCATTTTTGATGATTCTAACTAATTTCACTCCCTTGATGTAAAAGTAGCCTAAACAGAACTGTTGGAACCACTAAGACAATAACTCATTTTTAAAACTAGAAAATATGAAGTGTGGATTCCTAATGCCTTTATTCAATGACTTGTACTAAAAAATACAACATGAAAACCATGGCATGTCACTTAACAGTGTATAATCAGACTTAAAGTACCCACTGTCTAAGAGATACATAGCATTCTAAACATGAAGAATTTATGGATTTTCATAAACTTTCTAAACAACATTAAGAATTTTAAGTAATAGTATACTAATTTAAATTTGGACATTTTTGTATTGCAGTCTTACAATTATCTGTTCTTCCTTTTGCCATTTGTTAAAATGGAGCCCATTTCATTGTGGGTTATTATTCCCAATTTTTAAAACCTAGATAAGAGTCTGTTAAATCATATGATATAATAAAAATCAATATCCATCTATAGGTTGAATGTTGTTAATTTTCCTATGAGTGCCTTTTATCTCAAACAACATAGTTTCAGTTTATTAAGTGATTCTGAAGATACAAAGACTTAAACCAAAGGAATTTGTTTCATCACAAGTAGCAATGATTTCTCATGGAAGCACACCTTTTTAAATTAATATGTTTAACTTTATAGAGCAGTTTTAAGATTGCAGTAAAATTGATTGGGAAGTACAGAGCTCCCATAAAATGCCCTGTCCACCACACATACACAATCTCCCATGTTATCAGCATCCCACACTAGAGTAGTAGATGTGTTACAATCGGTGAACCTACATTGAGACATCATAATCACCCGAAGTCCATAGTTTGTGTTGGAATTCATTCTTGGTGTTGTGTATTCTGTGGGTTTTGGCAAATGTTTTCATGACACATTTTCCCCACTGTTGTATCCTATAGAATAGTTTCATAGCCCTGAAAATCCTCCATTCTGTGTTTCTTCATCCTTCTTTCCTTCCTAAGCACTGGCAACCTCTAACCTTTGTAATGTCCCTGCAGTTTTGCCTTTTCAATGTCGTATAATTGAATCATACAGTATTTAGCCTTTTCAAATTAGCTTCTTTCCCACACTGTATGTGTTTCAATATCTTCCATGTATTTTTATGGCTTGAACATTCATTTCTTTTTAGTTCTAAACAGTCTTCTCTTGTCTGGATGTACCATGGTTTATTGATCCATTCACCTACTGAGGGACAACTTGGTTGTGTCCAAGTTTTGGTGAAGATAAATAAAGCTTCTGTAAACGTCTCTGTACAGGTTTCATGCTTTTAATTCATTTAGGTAAATATAAAGGAACATGGTTGCTGGATTATATAGTGAGTATGTTTAGTTTTGTAAGAAACCACCAAATCATCTTCCAAAGTGGCTGTACCATTTTACATTCCCACCAGCAATGCAGGAGAGTTCCTGTCACTTTACCTCCTCAAAAGCATTTGGTGCTGTTAGTGTTTTGTGTTTTGGCCGTTCTAATACATACATGTAGTATCTCATTATTGTCTTGATTTGCAGTTCCCTAATGACATATGGTGTTGAACATCTTTTTATATGCTTACTTGCCACCTGCATATCTTCTTCGGTGAGGTGTCTGTTCAGGTATTTTGTCCATTTTTAGGTTGTTTGTTTTCTTATTGTTGAGTTTTATGATTTCTTAGTGTATTTTGAATAACAATCCTTTATTAGATGTGTCTTTTGCAAATACTTTTTCCCAGTCCGTAGCTTGGCTTCTCACTCTCTTAATATTGTCTTTCATGAGCAGAAGTTTTTAATTTTAATAAAGTACAGCTTATCGGTTATTTCTTTCATGAACTTTGTCTTCAGCATTGTAACTAAAAAATCATCACCATGCCCTATGCCATCTAAATTTTCTCTTATGTTATCTAGTAAGAGTTTAATACTTTGCATTTTACATTTATGTCTATGATCTAATTTGTGTTAATTTTTGTAAAGGGTATAATGTCTGTGTCTAGGTTCTTTTTTTTTTTTGCATGTAGATATCCTGTTGTTCTAGTACCATTTGTTGAAAAGAGAGCTTTTATTTCTCCATTGAATTGCTTTTATTCTTTCATCAAAAGCCAGTTGATTATATTTATGTGAGCTATTTCTGGGTTCTCTACTTTGTTTCATATGTTGACTTGTCTATTTTTTTTTTTTTTAACAAATACCACACTGTCTTGTTACTGAAGCTTTATAGTAAGTCTTAAAATTGGGCAGTGTCATTCCTCTGACTTTGTTCTTCTCTTTCAATACTGGGTTGGCTATTCTGGGTCATTACTATTACCATATAAACTTTGAAATTAATTTGTCCATATCTACAAAATAACTTGCTGGTTTTCAGATTGTCATTGTGTTGACTCTGTAGAGTTGGGAAGAACTGATATCTTGATGACATTAAGTCTTCTTATCCATAAACATGGAATACCTCTCCATTTATTTGGTTCTTTTTTGATACCATTCATCACAGTTTTCTCATACAGATCTTACACATACATCAGTAGATTTATAGCTAAGCACTTAACTTTGGGGATGCCAATGTAAATGACAATGTGTTTTCAATTTCAAATTTTACTTGTTTATTGCTGGTATATAGTAAAATATTTGACTTTTGTTTTTTTAATTGAAGTACCATTGCTTTACAATGTTGTGTTAGTTTTTTGTGCTCAGCATAGTCATTCAGTTATACATTTATATATATCTTCTTTTTCTTATTCTTTTTATTATAGGTTATTACAGGATATTCAGTATAGTTGTATATATGTTCATGAAAGATACTGGTGTGTATTTACTTTGTAATGGCTGTGTCTGATTTTGTTATTAGGGTAGATGAGTTAGATAGGATTTCCGGTATTTCTATTTTCTTAAAGAGATTTTAGAGAGTCAGAATAGTTTCTTCTATAAATGTTTGGCGCAGTTCTCTAATGAACCCGTCTAGGCCTGCTGCTTTCTGTTTTGGAAAATTATTATTGATTGAATTATTGATTCCATTTCTTTAATAGATAAAGACCTCTTTAGATTGTCTAATTCTCATGTGAGTTTTGGGAATTGTGTCTTTTGGTGAATTTGTCCATTTCTCCTAGGTGATCAACTTTGTGGGCAAAGAGCTATTCATAACATTCCTTTATTATCCTTTGAATGTCCCCAGCATCTGTAGTGATGTCCCCTCTTACATTTCTAATATTAGTACTTTTTGTTTTCTATTTTTCTTAGTCAGCATGACTACAGGTTTATCCATTTATTGATTTTTTTCCCTCAAAACTGGCTTTTAGGTTTTTTTTTATTTCCTTGATTGATTTTCTGTTTTCAAATTCAGTGATTTTTAGCTCTAATTTTTATTATTGCTTTCTTCTTCTTCATTTGATTTATTTATTTTTTTTACCAAATGCTTTAGGAGTATTATTATTTATTTATTTGCTATTTAAAAAATTCATCTAATTTAATTTTACCTTTTGACCACCTTCAACCATCTCTTCCTCCCACCCCTGCCTCTGGCAAGCACTAATCTGAAATCATTCTTTTTTATGTATATATGTTTGTGTGTATAAATGTAATCACATCTTCTTGATCCATTCACCATTCATCCATCAATGGACACTTAGACTGTTTCTATATCATAACTATTGTAAATAGTGCTGCAGTGAGCAAGGGGGCACATAATATATCAGTTCCAGTTCTTGTTTTCATTTTCTTCCAATAAATACCCAAAGGTGGAATTGCCAAATCATACGGTAGTTCTATCTTTAATTTTTTAAGGAAACTTCATACTGTTTTCATAAAGCTGCACCAATATATATGCCACCAAAAGTACACAAGAGTTCTCTTTCCTCCACATTCTCATCAGACTTGTTATTTGTTTTTTGATAATAGCCATTTTAACAAGTGTGAGGTGATATCTCATTGTGGTTTTGATTTGCATTTCCTTGATGGTTAATGATGTCTAGCAGCTTTTCGAGTATTCATTGGCCATCTGTATGTCCTCTTTGGAAAAAAATCTATGCAGATCCTAAGCACATTTTTTAATCAGATTTTTTTTTAATTTTTTGCTGTTGAGTAGTATGAATTATTTACATGTTTTGGATAATGGTCCTTTCTCAAATGCATAATTTACAAATATTTTTTTCCATTCAATAGGTTGCTTTGTCATGTTGTTTATGGATTCTTATGCTGTACAGAAGCTTTTGGCCAAATATCCAAAAATCTGTAATGTTAGCAGAGATTTGACTAATACCACTTCTATAGTAGTACATTTGGAAAAACAGAATGAGTGATGAATCAACAACTCAAGATTGCCCACAATAAGAGCAAGAGGACTGTAAGTGTTAGAATGTACAATTCTATGTCTACATTTTTCAGGAGTGACCTCAAAGTTCCATAACCTATAGTAAATTTGGATTTTTAGGAGACACTTATGTTAACCACAGTTAAGTAGGCTTTGGTAGAGAAAATGCATTTTCACCTCAACAGAACTGCCGTGGGCTCATTTGGTTTTCATAACAACTCTGAAATATAAGCATTATTGTTTCCACTTAGTAGCTGAAAACAATTCATGCTGTAATGAAACTTGGATGTGGGTATCAGGGAAGGTCTTGAGTTAAATCCCTGGTGAATATCAAGGAAATACTTTAATCATTTGTCAGGTCTCACATTTATCCTTCAAGCCTCTTTTGTCACTGTTTCTCCTTTGACCAGTTTGTTTCTTAAGAAAACTAAGTCCTCAGCAACAGGAGGAATGAACTGGAGTTGGATATTGAGAGTCAGGAAACAGGCCTTTCCTGCAGTCTGCTCTGAGAAGTAACCACAGCTTTGTTGATGCTGTCCCCTCTCCCTGGAATGCCTTTTCCATCAAATGCTCCTTGTTTTTCCTCCATATTTTTTGCTTCTGACCTTTTCTGCCTAACTGGGAAGTCCTCCAAAGTAGGGGAGTGTGTCTCAATCACGGCTGCATGCTCAGCGACTCTTGAGATGCTGATGGTGCTGGCGCTTTTTGTTGTCATTGTTTTGCTGTGGGATTCTCCCAGTGCAAACCCTGGGGGAGCGGAGAGGAAACAGAGAAACAGGAGGCAGCCAGTCAAGGGTGTGTTGTTAAACCAATGTCCACCGCAGGCAATGGGAGTTTGATCTTTCAGAGAAACTTTAGAAAACAGTGTGAAACCCACTCTCAGATTATACCAGCTCAGAAGCATGTGAGCTGGGATTTTATATAGCAATTCCCAGTGGCTGATTGAGGGCTACTCCCAGGGGTCAGTTCCCTGGCACCTCTGGCCTGCAGTGCATGTGGACATAAGGTTCTGTACTAATGGAAAGATGTTTTTCAGGCTCAAGTTTGGAGATTCTGTAGTTTGTCATCATCCAGAATATACTGACTTGGTAGGACCTGAGGGATACAGAGCGAGGGCACAGCCAGCATTTGTTAGAGTGTGCAATAGATGGGTGTTGTTATTAGCACAGAGAGCAACCAGATCTGAAAAGTGTAGAAGACTGTGGAATTGAGAGAACTGAACTGGGCCACCTGTCCTCTGGCCAAGAACAGGTAATGAGTTCCACATCCCTGCTGGGGTGTCAGACTCTACCAGAGAGAGCCCCATGCAGAATTCCAAAGTGCAAAATGCCATCCTTTTTGTATAGCAGAGATTCTCCAAACCCTCTTCTCTGCAGGACAGGAGCATTGGATTGTTTTTAACAGTAGAGCTGGTAGGGGTGTATAGATCCAGATGTGTGTCCCCTGACCTTGCCACTGTATGGACAGCTTGATTAATTGTGAATGAACATTAAAATTCTAATCTATACTGTAAACCATTTGACCATGTTACTGAAGCAGTGTTTTCAATCTAGTGGTGAATTTTCCTTCACCAAAATAATTTTAGCCTCAGGGAATGTGACATGAGAACAAATTTGTGCATCTGCAGAGTATGTCATGACCCAGAGTTAAAACACTTAATAGGTAAAACAATCTCATCACCATTATGAGAAATAAAAGAGAAGCTAAATACATGTAATTTGTAAATACAGTTCAGGGTAGACTCAGATAAAGTCCAGGTCTAAAACCATTAACACATTGTGAAACTGGCCTTTTTTTCTAACCTGTAACTCTTCGGGTGGGAGAGCAGCTTTTGACCCTGTGTCTTCACTTCACAAAACATAAAATATTTAACCACTTGTAAAGAAAATTGGCAGTGGAAAAGTTGTTTTGTTCAGAATCACGGGGGTGGATAGTGCTTCGTCTGTGAAAGCATGGACCTGCATGGTTTATTAGGTCATGGACACTCACAGATTCAATTGTGCCCGTAATTTTGTGCTCATCATCTCGGTATGTAATTAATATGCTGTGATAAAAATTATCTCTTTACTTTCATGATAGAAGTTGCTACCAGTATATAATTATATATGTATATATGATGTCATCTGAGAGATATGCTTTATTCTAATACATTTTTGATACACACTTTTATTCCAGAAAATATTTTATTTTTCTAAAAAAAAAGGTCCACATTTCCTACTTTTACAGTGTGTTTTATAGATAGTGTGACTATTTATATATTGTTTACATGGATTATTTCATATCACAGGATGAGATATTAATTTAAATCAAACTGTTTAAAAAACAGTGATGAGCCTCAATTACAGATGGATAAACAGTCAGACTACTCTGGGCTCTGATTTCTTCCATTATATCTGTCAGTGCTTTTTGGTGCCTTAGTTTCTCCATCAATAAAATGGGAACTTTTTCAATACATTCCCATAGGAAAACTGCCTGTCACTCCAGAAGGCTAGAATTAACAGTTAAGATTGTTTCAGTGCTCTTTCACTTGAAGAAAGGAATTGAAGGGAATAGTTACTTTTTCAGTCTTTCTGTGTTTGTTTTTCATGGGAGAGAAAGTCTAAGTACTGTTTACATGTGGAGGATCATCTAGCATGCTTATATGTTGTTTCTCTTTGTGTCCATCTCAGTTAGATATGTTAACACGTAAAAGCACACCTGTGGACCCTAGATGCCTCACTTCTGTGGGATGCAAACACTGAATCCAGGTAGCCTGGTTTTTTTTTGCTAATGGTGAATACTTCTGGGTTTTGGTGAATCACAGCCGCACAGTGTGGCAACCATTACAAGTGTTCACCTCTGCTTTGCTTCTTCCCATTGCACTGTAGGTTTGTACTTCCATGTTCCCTGTCATATCCTGACTTTGACCTTAGGCAAAACTGCAGGATGAGCTTTGTTAAAAAAAAAACATGAGTGGAAATGGTGCAGGTTATTTTGAGCAGAAGCATCTTGTGCTGGTGTAGAACTCTCTCCCTCACCTCTTCTCTTGCCAGGGCTGGTCTGAGTGCCTTCGGTGGCACAGGGAAGGCAGGTTGAGCCATCCCATGGGAGCCATCTCTCCTAGGGAGTGGCCCCAGCCCACAGCTATCTTTGCCTGTATTAGTCATTAACTACCATTGTTTTAAACTCTAGAGATTTTGGAATTCTTTATTATTGCAGGGAAACTCAACCAACCAGACTAGTAAATGTGGACATGAATCATGCTGATGTTTTTGTCCCAGAAGCAGCACTTTGACTATTGAGTGGGCAGGTACAGACTCAACCTTCAACCACTGCAATTTAAAAAAAGATCATTTTTCATAATTTTGAAAGTACTTACATAGTGTCCCTCTTCAGGCAGTATTCTGACTAGTAGAAATATGAAGGGATATAAACTCATGATTAGATTTTCTCATCTCTAAGTGGAAGGTCAGACCTGATAATCACATTATCAAAAGAGAAATACAAATAATGAATGTCCCACAGGACTCTAAATAGATGAAAGCTATTTTTCAATTGCAATCTATTGTTCTTACATCATAATAGTTAAAATTTCCATGAAGTCCTTAGGATTTTAGAGTGAGGTTCTTCAAACAACTGAAGTCCCATTTCACTTCCAACATACAAATAATATTTTCATAAATAAAATGAAAGCTTCTGTGTTTTTGTTTGTTACCGTAACATATTAAAATTGTTGTAATTTTTTCACCATACTGGGAAGTTGTGTTTGGAATATTCTTTTATAAAATGAAGACTATATGATATATTTAAATCTTCTTGTAGGGCTCTCATTAGCATCTCAAAGATACAGGCATTTCCCTTTGAGCAGCACTCATTGAGGTGCAAGAGTGGCCCTTGATGTTACTGAACATCAGAAGCAGAAACGCCAGGGACAGAAAATACAAATAGTTATTTCAGAGAAGAGCCTACATCAAAAGTCAGAAGGATGGACACTCCATTTTGCAGGCACCATAATATAAATCTAGTTATCATTAGGCTATATTTTAATATAGGTAACTTATGAAGTTGCTTGAGGATTTATTACATTAAAGCCTGATTAATTTCATTATTAATGGTTCCTCTTTGACAGTGCTGAATAGCCAGTTAGATTTCACGTGAAATGGAAAAATTCTTAATCCTTGTCAATTTTTTTCCATTTGGCTAAGCTTTTTTCCCGATGTGGAATAAGTGTAGTTCATAACTCTTCATTTCTAGTCATGAGCATTTAAAATACCTTAAGAATTCAACAATTACTCTTTTTTTTTAATGTTGTTTTCTAAAGAAATAAATTTGGAAGAAAGGAACATTGTTAAATGCTTTCTTTATGTTATTGAACACCTTTCTCATTATGAAAGTAAAACATGGACATTTAGAAATTAAAGGAAATTAATTAAGGGGAAGCTAAAATATCAATAAAAATAATAATAGCCTACACAAACTGGTTACTTATTTCTTATGAATCACCTATAATCACACTATCCAGGAAAACACAATTGACATTATTCTTTAGTCCTATTTTCTAAAGTTTGATCTTATTTCCTTAATAGATTATACCCTGTAATGTTTATTTTGAAGCAAATTCATTCATTAATTACTCTTTGAAATCATGATTTTGAAAGATGTGTAATATTTTATCACTCAGTGTACCTGAATAGTATGTACATCCTTTTCCCTGTTCTTATATATTTAGTCAATATTATTTCATGTTTATAAATAATCCTGTGTAATAACTTACATATTTATCTTAGAACGCAATGTTAAGAAATCCACAGATAAGGATCTGAAAATTGTAACCAGTGAACTTGGAAAGTCTAGGGATCATGAAATGTATTGCCAATTTGCTCTTGAGAAAAAATTTACTAATTTATTCCCCCACTATTCATTACTTTATTTATGTATTGTCATGTATCCATAGGGTTCTAAGCATTGAGCATACAGTGCAAAATAAGATAGGACTAGTGATGCAACAGAATTTGGCTTTAGGTGATATTCTCCTAAATTTTATTATTTGATTTTGGCTTTGTCCTTGCAGTGTTGCATCTGAATGCAGTCTGTAGTGTCAGTTTTCCCACTCCTAAACTTTATTGGGGTCACTGATTGTCTTGTGTAGATTACCAGATTATCACCTATATCAAATCACAACTTAACAGTGTCAGTGATTTGGACAAGATATGTCTTTTCGCTCCACTGTTAATATCTCAAAATCAGTTTCAAATATAAATAGACCTCTAAGATATAACTTGGAGTGAATAAAACTCTTATAATTTATATATTGAATTCGATTAGAAGTCAAGAAAATAGAAAACCAAAAGCAGTAGAGAAAATCATTAAAATTAACAGCAGTTTCTTTGGAAAAAACAATAAAATTGGTAAACCTCCAGCCATGATAAAACAAAAATAAAATAAAATTAAATTAACAACTAATATCAGGAAAGAAAATAGGCTTATCACCAATGATCCCATGAAAATTAGAAGAATAATAAAAGAATACCATGAACATCTATTCAGCCACAAATTTTAAAACTTAGATAAAATGGACCAATTATTTGAGAGACATAGTTTCCAAAACTCACACAAAAATAAAACCTGAAGAGCCATATATCTATTAAAAAGTTGAATAAATAATAATCTTCCAAAAAGAAAGAACAAAATTCACTCACAAGTGAATTCTATTAAATGTTTAGAGAATAAATTATATCAACTCTTTACAGTCTTTTCCAGAAAACATGAGCATAGGGAGCATTTTTTAACTTGCTCTCTGAGGCCAGGACTCTGCTAATACTAAATGTGGACAAAGACATTACAAGAATGGAAAACTACAGACCAATATCTCTCATGAACATACATGCAAAAATCCTCACCAAAATATTAGCAAATTAATCCAACATTTTATAAAAATCATTGCACCTACAACTCAGTAGAATTTATTCCAGATATGGAAGCTTAATCCAACTTTCAGGACTCAGTATCATTTACTACATCAAGAGCCTAAAGAAGAAAAATCATAAGATAATATCAATTTATTCAGACAAAGCATTTTTGAAAATTAAATAGCCATTCACAATAATAATGAACTTCCTCAACCTGATGAAGACATCTTTAATTAAACCTACAGCTACTGTTTTGGTGAGGCTTTGTATTGTAGCTTTAGTAAATGTAGAGACATGAATGTCTAACCTTTAATTATATTTTGGGAATCTGTGAGACAAGAGATTCATAGTTCTCTTCCCCAAAGGAGGAAACTTTAGACAAGGACTTGTTGCTGCTTTTGCCTGGATCAGAAGATGAGACCACTCGTGATGTCCTGAGAGTCTGTAAAAATGTACAAATGGAGCTGCCTATTGGCCAGGGCATCCAGTACTGAGACGACTATACTAAGATGACTACCTGATGTTGGGCCAGTTGTACTGATGCTTGGGCCCCATTCTTTGTTAGGGCCATCCTGGTTGAGTGATGGAAATCAACAGTTCTGTGAACTCTGTCACATGTAGTGGTGGCAGTACCACCTGTGAAATGTGTGAAATTTCAGTGCTGTTTACTCAGTTGATCCCAAGGGGCTTCTCAGCTTGCAAAGTGCTCTGAGAGGGGGTGACCTCCTCTAGCACAATGACACTTGTCAAGGCACTGAGGACCAGGGAGGCCACCTCCTCATTCAGGTAGCAGTATGCCAGAGGGTCTGGGTTTGTTTTTATCCTATAGTGAGGATGCTTCTGTGGCTGTTTAACTTTGATGGACTAGGGTCTAAAGGGCAGCTGGGTACAGAGTTACAAACAAACTAAGACATATGAGATTCTTTGTTTTCCAGAGACCCCAGTATGTGGCCAGGAATTGATACTCTGTTGGTATATAGCGCAGGGTCAAGAGGATAGTTTCTTGGAAGCCTGTGGACAACTTATGGGCATCATGGGTGGTCCAGAGACTCCAAAAGATTTGAAAGGAGGTTGATAAAGTTTCTATAATGAAGAAATATCAGGGTGGGGCAGGGGGACACAATTGTGTTTCAATTTAGACAGATTCTAGAGCCTTTTGACATAGGGGACCCCATGCAAGGTGGGCCAGTTTGCAAGTAGCAATATAAGTGAATATAGGAAAAATTTGTAAATGATGAATATATCTTGCCTACAGTTCCCCAAAAGGCCCTAAAGATGGGGACATGTTTTAACACTGTAGGTGCTGAGAGATTCAGTAACTATTTCTTGACAGTGGCAGGGAAGGAGCTGTCTTAGGTTTGCCAAATAATTTTCAGAAATCTAATCAAAGTGGCAAAGCCTTGTACTATGTATATGGTAATGTCCCATCCTTTTTTTGATGTGCTCTTTATAAGTATTTCTGTGTTGAATGCATGTGTCAAATGAATCTTCTCAGGGGAGGATGTTATTGATGTAATGTCGTACCGCTGCTCCTGGAGAAAGCTAGGTGCAGTTAAGATCTTTCCTGGAAAGATTGTGTGCCATGGCAGGTACCCCAGAGGTAATGGGGAAAGGTGAATCAGATCTCCTTGGAGGTAAAGGCAAACAGCAGCTGAGAGACTACTGAAATAGGCACTGAACAGAGCAGATTAGCCAAATCTATAATAGCAAGATACTTACCAGTATGGACTGAATGGATTAAAAATACTGACTATGGGAGCCTTGATGGGTTAAACCTCAGTGTGAGGATTGTGGTAATCCACTCTCAGGCACCATTCATATTTTTCAGGTTTAGGAACAGGTAAAATGGACTGTTGAGTGAAGATACAGTGGGGATCATCACTCCTTCTTGTATAATGTGTTTAAATCCTTGAAGGTACTGTTTTAACTTACACTGGGCCAGTAACTCTTTTAATTTGGGAGAGGGGATGAGTGTCCTATGGGGCTCAGTTTTGCCAAGATAGTTTTTAAAAGCCAAAGAATTAATTTCATTTGACTATATTACTAGTTGGATCAGAGTGTCCATTCTCACTGTGAGGTATTTGGGGGCAATGGATGTTAAGACCATGGAAATTCAGGCAAGAGTTTAGTTCTAATAGTTAAGATGAAACATACTTCTTTATTCTCTACTTTATGTCCGGTAATCCCCTATGATTACAAGATGTAACTCATTTAAATTTAGTTGGATACACATGCATAACTGTAATTTGAGCTCCAGTAATGATAAGTCCGTGAAGTTTTGCCATTGGTACATTTCATTAGGTACTAAGTTGATCCAAAATCTATGTTGGTGATGTGTAAAAGCCAATCAGAGCCCTTTTATCTTTTTGTTGTGTGAATTATTTTAATAAATTTTGTGTTAAGAACTGAGTCAAATTGTGGGCCTCTGTTTCATCTTGTTGTTGTTGTTGTGTTTCATCTCCCTGTCTTCCTATTTCCAAGTTACTTTCTTTCCTTTTCTTGTCTATGTTTTGTGTGTGTGAGTGTGTGTGTGTGTGTGTGTGTGTGTGTGTGTGTGTGTGTGTGTGTGTGGTTTCTGGATATATTCTGGATATACCTTGGGGAAAGAGTCCTCACTACTCTAATATTTATCCATTTCTTCATTCAGAGAGCTTTAAATTATCAGGATTAGGGACTGTCCCCATGGCCAAGGTTGCTTTATAGGCCTTAAGGACCCCAGATTTAAGTTATGTTTGAATTGATCCCTTTGTTGTGCCACAGGGGTGCCATGGATGTTTTTCCCTATACGCCTGAAGATAAAGAATTTTTGCAACAAAGACAGAGGTGTCATGGCAGCAGCAACAAAGGCGTTTTGTAGGGCCCTAGTGAGCAATCTGCCTTTAGGAGTGTGTGGGCCTCAATAATTCAAATCTGCAAACAATGACTGGTCTTCAAAGAGTGAGTGCTTTTCCCTACACAAGTGATGACTTGAGGGACCTGTATATCACACAGGGTCATTCGGCTGAGCACACCACGGATCAGGGACCAGTACCTGGTAGGGACATATAACCAATTGTCAGAGGTTAAGAGGCCTTCTGGAAGCCTGACATTAGTCACAGCTTATGCTGTGTTTATAGCAGCTTTATTTGTAATCAGCAAAAACTGGAAGCAACCAAATTGTTCTTCAATAGGCATATGGATAAATAAATGGTGTTCATCCAAACAATGGAGTAATATTCAGTAATTGAAAAGTTAAATATAATATCATCAAAGACATGAAAAGTCCTCAAATGCACATTTCTAAGTAGAAGTCAGCCTGAAGAGGCTGTATATTGCATGATGGAAGTGAAGAGTCAAATACCCCTTGCAGAAGAATTCCAAATAATTTATACAAATACTTTGCCCTCAACTAGGAACACATAAATCTCCAGTCCTTAAGTGTGGCCTGTGATTAGTCACTTCCCTCCAAAGCATAAATGAAGGGGAAAACTAGAGAAAGTTTATAGCAGAAAAACACATCAAACCCTACCTCAGCCAAGTAGCAAGGTCAGATCGGTAGTCACAAATCATTTTGAGAGTGCATCTTTGATGTGATGTGATGAAAATGGCACTTTACTTTTGTAAAGTGAAAATACAAGAAAACACATAAGCCCAATCTAATCATGAGAATAATACCACACAAATTCCAGTAGAGGGGTGTTCTACAAAATGCTAGACCGATACTCCTCAAAACTGTCAAGTCATTAACAACAAGGCAAGTCTGAGAGACTATCATGGCCAAGAAGAGCCTAAAGTTATATGAAGAGTGTAATGAGTGTATAAAGGGTATAATATATGATATCCTGATTGAATTCTGGAACAGAAAAAAGGATATAAGATAAATCCGAAGAAAATCTGAATAAAGCATGGCCTTTATTAATAATAATAATAATAATAATATATCAATGTTGGTCCATTGTGACAAGTGTGCCACAGTGTGAGATGTTAATAACAGGGGAAGTTGGGTGTATATGGGCAATCTTTGTACTATATTTGAAATTATTCTATAAATCTGAAACTTCCTAAAAAATAAAGGCTGTTTAAAAACCCGGAAAGATGTTGTCCAAAAATAAACAAATAAAACCAAAAACTAACCAACAGGGGAACAAGTGCATGCAAATATATTAGCATGTATTTTGTAAGTGAGCATGGTAATGTTATGTCTAATTCTGAAAATATTAAGAAAACATTGGTTTCAAGAAATATATTAAGTTGCAGCATATGCAATAACATAATGAAAATATATTATGATCATTGTCCAAAAATTGAGACATTTCCTTGGCATTAAAATTTTGAATTCTTTGCAATTTATTTTGCTGTGCACTGTGAGTTGTAGATCTAGTTTTTCAAGATTCTAAACCCAAATTAATACATTTTAAGGAGAATTTACATACTTAAAGGTTTGTCTTTGGTTCTATTAATGTTTCAACTTTTCATTATTTAACTTAATTTTGTTTTTAATGTTTCTCAGTTTATTTTTGTATCATTTTCTTCTTTTAGATTTTGGATGTTATCTTGCTGGTTTATTTCTAAGTATTTTATATTTCGTTATCATTTGCAATAGATTTTTTTTCTAAATAATTATTGCTGGTAGACTTTTTCATTCAGTCATTCAGTAGATGTTTACTGAACATCTACTGTAGGTTAAGTAGTGTGCATCAGAAAAAGAAAAGGCTTTATAGCCACTTCCCCTAATGGAGTTTTAGTCTTTTGAGGGAAAGTGAGGAAAAGCAAATAAATCAAGAAACACAGGAACTAACTGCAGGTTATGTTTGTGCTTTAAAAATTAAATAAGGAAGAAATGCATGTTAAAGAGCAAAGGAGCTGCTGCTTCCTCTGCCTAAAGGTGGATGCCTTTAACTATTCATTGAGTATAAATGGGCTACTAGTCAAAGACCACCAGGAACACACCTGCCATTTTAAGTAAATTGTGTACTAGGCAGACCATGCAACATGAAAAACTGTGGAGCATCTCAGGAAGAAGATGTGAGAAGGGGCTTCTTAAGAACTGGAGCTTTGGTTAGGTGGTTTTGGTGAAGATTCAAGGAAGCAGGGATATTCTCTGCATTGAGTAATATCAGGAAACAGGATGATTCTATGACTGGATATGTTAATTAATCTTATCTAGCAAAAAGGCAGACTAGAGTAAGGTTGAAGCCCTAACTGTTAAAAAAGCAGCAGTCCCTCATATTAGCCGGGAGCTGGGGAAGGTTCAGTGTCTTGTGAGGTGCACACTGAGCTTGATTGTTATCTGTGATTAGACAAAGGTATGAAGGGGTCTTGATACTGGTCACCCAGTAGCCTTGTCTGCTGTTGCTCTCTGAAAAGGTTTATGTTCAACAGTAGGGCACCTAGCGTGAGTGAAACCTGAGCTATGTAGAAAATAAACACACACACACACACAGAGACACACACAGACACAACACAAATATTAAAGAACAAAGCAAGCATAATTTCCAGATGAAGAGAGGTATTGACAAAGAACATTTCACACGCACTATTAGTTAAGAAACTTTTTGTGCAAGACGTTCAGGCCTTCAGACCCTGAAAACCCCTTTTCCTCGGTACTGATGTGCCAACTCTTTGGCTTACCTGGCTTTCACAGTGCAAGTTACAGTGTTTTGAGTTCACCTGTTCTCCAAGAAAGAGGGAGAAAAAGTATTACATTGGGGAATTGTGAGAGTCTGTGGTAAGAAATTTGAGTATCTTCCCGAAAGACATAGGGAAAGATTGAAGGATTTTAACAAGAAGGTGGGGGAAAAAAAGGCCTTTAACAGGAAGGTGGGGGAAAAAAAGGCCTTTTAGTTTAGAAAGATCACTCAGCAGTTCAAAGAGTAGGTGGGGATGGCACAAAATCAGAAGCAAAGGCAAGTGGGATGCTCAGCGTGATGCGCTGTCAGCACAGACAGCGGAGCTCTCGGGGGTAGAGCTCAGAGGAGGCGGCAGATGGTTAAAGATGGGGAGAGAGAGAGAGAGAGGTGAGGCTTAATGCTGTTCCCAGTTTAACATGCATCATCTAAAAGTATAACTTCATTTACATAAGTGATCCTAATGGTAAAAGTTGAAGAGGCCAGTGACAGTTACTATTTGAAGACAAATAATATCCTATTCTCACTTCTTTTCCATGCATGAGTATTGCTTCCCTCACTTTGTGACCAGGGAGTCATTTACACTCATCTGTAAAATAGGGTTTAGAGCAACTACCTTTTCACTCGGCTTCATGGATTAAACCAAGCATTGTTCCTGCTGAACGTGCTCAGTGCTTTTCTCACTGAAGCAGGATTCTCTTCCGACGGTAGTATTTTCCATTAAACAAACAGATTATCATCCCAAAGCGAGTACAGCCCTGTCCTGATGCTCAGACTCAAAAGTGATGCCTTGCCCTTTATCAGTGTTCCCGGAGTCTCAATTGCCTGTTCTTTGTATTTAGAGGCTGTAGCAAATGGTATAAATAAAAGCAAATAAATGTGCTCTTGAATAGACCCTCTTGACAATTTCTGGAGGAAGTAAAACCACCATCACCGCCCCTGCAACACTTGGTGCCTTTTCCTGAGCACTTGAGTTCCCCGTTGAAGGAGGGTAATAGAAGCCCTAGCGAATAAGAAAGCAGTTTGAAAAGCCTGTCCCTGCCCTCAGAATTTTACGATAGATAGATGACTGGAGAAAGAGTAGCGCTCCTAGCAGGGATTACAGGAAACCCTGTGAAACTGCCTTATGAAGTAATGAGGTTGTATATGTGTCATGGAAAAAAAGATGACCAAAAAAACAAAGTGCTATTTGCAAATGACTGGTGATGATTTGGGACTTTGAACTGTGGCTTCCTATGTATGATCATTTATTAAGATATTGAATGAAGAGGAGAAGCTGTTTCACAAATCTTAGAAATGAAGGCTCACTTATCATCTGCAAATGTTAATAATAACAATAATCTAAATGATGTGTTAGGCTCCGTGGAAGGCCCTTTATAGATGCGACATTATAATCAGCAGGACAATCACACATGGTTTTATAGAAGATAAAACTGAAATTAAGGAAAGTTAAGTAAATTGTTCAATATAAAAGTCATATGCCCAGTAATCGATGTTCCTAATTGATCTACAGAATTGTGGAACCAGTCCTAATGTATGCCAATTTATTGGAGCTCAGACAGATTGGGACTAAAATGGTGATTTAATTTAATAAATATTTATTAACCATGAAATTTATGCTAAGCACTAGTCACTAAGGATTTCTTAAATGGAAAGTATGATACAAAGACTAAAGGAGTTTCGCTAAAAATCCTGTCGTAATCGGGACTACCACAGTTCAGATGAAATCATGTATGAAAAAGTACCAAAGATGAGTCAAACCCGGACCAAAATTTGGAGGAGAAGACTTTGCTGATTTTTTTGCTGAAGATCTATAATCCTTGTTTCTTTTTTTGGTGATTTAGTTGGAATAAAGCTGAGTTTATACCACTGAGATGTTCTCTTTAAGAGATAGTGATAATGCCAGTAGAAGAAAAACTCCCCACAAATAAGCTGAACTAGTTTAGGAGCCCAAAGTGTGCCTTTTTTCCCACCTCCAATTTGCTACAAATAACAGTCCTCTCTTATTGCTCTAATAAAACAAACAAAAAATATATGAATAAAGCATAATTATGCACTGAAGTATTACTGATTAGTATTCCTGTGTTAAGTTTGGAATTACCTTTCCCCGGGTGCCCATGCAAAAATCCATTGTGTGAATGAGTGAGACAGTACAGAAGCTCCTGATATGCTTTCTGTTAACACTCCTGGTGCTGAAAACCAGTTTTGTGAGATTCAAATATCAATCTTTCCACATCAGTGCTTTCCCCATTTTTGATCACAGAAACCTTAGAATGCAGCTTTCCTGATTCTCAGAGAAAAGCTCACCTCTTCTGATCTGGCACTTTAAAGAAAAGATATATTCCTTCATTTTCTAGTTTATTTCAAGACGTAGCATTTATATTCTAATAGTGAAGGGCTGGAGAGCTCTGATGTGAATGCTTTCCCTCCCTGACGTAGTTATCTTTTTATTGCTGATCTCAATCATTTCTTTTCCATTCCTTATGTAATAAAAACAAAGCACTACCTGCCCCCCCTCAAAAAATGAGATTTGAATGACTATATTCTCAAAAGTGTTTCTTTAATACTTACTTCTTTTTCAACTTTAATCAATTTAGAAGCTACAAAAATTGAAAGCTTTGATTTTTAGAGTGCCATCTTCAAAAGCCAATTTCTGACATTAAATGGAAATCATATCCAACATAATGGCTGGCTTAATACAGCCTATTATGTTTATAGAAATCTCTACTTCTATTTCAGCTGTCTCTTCTAGTTCTTTTGGCGTAAAGTACACGAGCATTAGAAACAAATTTTAAATTCTAAGTTGCTATTAATTCTTAAAGTAAAAGTGGTCATTCTATTTTCCCTGTTTTAGTCATGCTTTTTTGGTAGAAATATGATTTTGAACACATGTTGACTAGTGTATTCTTCACATTATGGTTAGGTTTGACTACTGGTATCAGAAAGGCAGTATTTTAGAATGAATCATAATCATGCCTATAAGTGAGCACATGAAGTCTGTGTTTTTGATTTGTTGTCTTGTTTTTGTGGTTTACATTATAGGATTATATGAATTTCAGTTTTGATTTACATTTGATACTGTAATATTTTATTAACATTAGCCATTTCAATTTGGGAATCTGAAATACAAAACATAAAATTTAATTTGATTCAATACATATTTAGTGAAAATAATATCCAAGTTTCAGAAATGTATTACTGAAAAAGAAATAAGTAATATTTTCTCTTTTTATATCCTCATAATCCTGTGGAGATATATTATATGTACATATAAGTATACATATTCTAGTGGATTGGCTACTTCCCTTGGATGTCAGCAGTAAAAACTGACTCAGGGTGACTTGAGCACATATATTAAACAATTTGAGGGTGACTTTCATTATCAGTTAAAGAAATAAACCACAACCTCAGAATTCACAGGAGTGGTTTGGCTATTTTGAGCAGCAGAAATGAATGAATCATCTTTTCAGGCAGCTGCTCATTTTAAACTCTCTTTCAACTTTTGAACATCCTGATTGTGTTTATATTTCTTGGACTTGATTGTCTCACTTGGTCTCTTTGCTCATCATTGGCCAAGAAAGTCAGATACCCACATCCACAGTCTCAACAGTGGTGAAAGGTGGACCTCCTCCTTTGACAGTGGGGTAATATCTCACATTTCCAGTAGGATGAAAAATACAAAATATAAAAAGCCAAACAACACGCACACAAATTGAAAGGATCGTAGAAATCGTGGAGGCAGTCAGGCTTGAAGAGCCTCAATAATCCAAAGCTGAAATCCTGCTATGCTCTTTCTGGAACTTTCAGTAAGGTCTCCTGCTTTGCTTGACCAGTGATGGGCATTTAAGCCAAGGGAGACACATCAATTTACAGGAATATTAATTTTGACCAGAGTACTAGAAAGAGAGCTAGTGGAGATAAGCCTACCTTCTTAAAGTCAACTTTAATACAAGAAACATTACTAGAGATGAAAGAAAGTATTTCATTATAAAATTGAGTCAACCTATCAAGAAGTCATGCAATTCTGAACTTTATATACCTAATAGCATAACCTTGTTATAGTTAAAACAAAACTGATTTAACCAAAAGAAGAAATACTGCAAACCACAACAGCAGTGGCAGACATTAACGCACCTATCAAAGTGACTGACAGAGCAAGATGACAGAGGTTAGTAATGATACTGAAAACATGATTAGCAACTTTGACCTAAGTGATCCACATACTAGGTTGATTGTTGTCGCCCAGGCATCATGTCTTTTAGTGAGGCTGCTGCTGACCTCCAGGGCTCTGCCTTACTGGGTCAATGCCCTCATGCCCAGATGCTGTGACTGCTGATGGCTAATGATACACGACTTCTCCCTTCCCTGAAGAGCTGTCGTTACCTGTGGATGCCGTTTCACCCCTAAGTTCCTGGGGTGGCCTTTTTCCAACTTTTAAGGGGAAACAAAACCCTGGGCCCCTTTCCTCAAGGTGGGACAATTCCATGATGCCGTTCAATGCCAGGCAGTGACTCTGGGGATGGGGGTGGGGGGAAGCAGCACTTCCTCTGCTTGTCACAGTGCAGAACAGGAATGGGTGAAGAGTACTTACCCCACTGTCAGTGCCTGTTGGGGACAGGGACGGATTCTCTGTAGTCTCACACCCAATTCAGCTCAATTAATCAGGAATTAGAAAAAGACTGTCATTAGGAAGGAGAGAGGGATGGATAGATACAGCACAGAAAATTTTTAGGGCAGTGAAACTATTCAGTGTGCTGCTGTAATGATGAATGCATGGCATTGTGTATTTACCCAAACCCATAGATTACGAACACCGAGAGTGAACCCTAATGTAAACCATGACTCTGAGTGATGATGACATGTCGGTATAGGTCCGTCAGTTGTAGAAACATACAACTCCGGTGAGGATGTTGATAATGAAGGAAGGTTTGCATGAGTTGGAGGAGGGAGTCTATGAAAACTCTATACTCCCCTCTCAATTTTTCTGTGAACCTAAAATATCCCAGAAAAAAGGGTCTGTCAAAAAAAAAAAGACGAAGAAGATTTAATAATCCTTCTTCTTACTGACTGATAGTGCATGCTATTTACTGTAGCTTCTGGAGACTAGGAATTACAGAGGAATACTTCTTTATTATATGGGAACTATCTTTTAAAAGCAATTGTTGTTCTTTTTTTATAGTTCTTGGTTTTTCTATAATATAGTCATTGCTTTCTTTATTTCATCCCCAGAACCCTTTTATTGAACATACAGTATTTAACTCTTTTCAAATTAAATAGTAAGAGCCTGATAGATCCTAGGCAAAACTTTACCTTCTTACCTTATCGTATTATGTCCAAATGTTTACTGTTTTTCCATTTTACTTTTTTTTTTTTTAACTTTTAAGAAACTCTTTTTCCATTCGTTCTTTAATGTTCTTAAATGGAATAGGTAACATGAATGATATATAAAATTTAATATTAATTACCTGGGAGCAAGTTAATACTAGTAATTCAAATAAAAACTATCTGACTAAAAATAAATATATTCCTTGTAGCGACAAAGAAAATGAACAAAATTTGAAAGGGAATTAACCAGAAGTTTCAGTGATTTCAGCTGAATTTTATCAATTCAGCCTCTTAGAAATCTTGTCACTTATCTTTTAAAAGTGGAGAAATTTACCTGAAGAAAGAAAATCTGAGTGATGACTTAATAAATTCCTTCAAGTTTAGTTGAGTATTTGATCTTCTTTTGTTCTCTAATGATGTTGATGGTAGAACAGGGAATTTAAAAAAAGGAGGTTATGTAGGGGAAAAAAAGATTCAGTAAAGACATATGAAAAAAAAGTTTGATAAAATAAATCATTTTTAAATATCCAATTTCACCAGAACCCCAAATGCCTTGGATTTCTCTTCTAGTTCTAAAAAATGATGAGATCAGTCAAAAAGTTTGATTCGCCTAGAGAACCGTGTTGTTAAAACAATCCAGTTTGGTTCATGCCTTGCCTTCAACTATAAGCATTCCATTCTAGACATTTTTAAAAAATATTCTTATCTTCTAGATTTATACTTCCTCCTTAAAAAAAAAGCCTACTTTTCCAAGTTTTTTTTTGATTCATGAGGTGTTTACTTTATAATGACAGATGACTACTGAGGATAAAGTCATTAATTTGATTTATAATTAATAAATACTTTTAAATAGGCTTCTCTTCTATACAGACACATAAGTTCAAGCTGGAAGAATTTTAACATTAACAGTGCTATTATAAATACTCAATATTGGTTTGATAATGATATTAGAGTAACACATTAACCAAAGCCTCATAGGAGTTTATAAACTAGCATTGTTAGCAAGGTTTAAGAATCTTTCATTTTTAATCAATTTATGTTTTATTTTTATTAATCAATGAATCAGTTTATTATCAGGAAAAATAGACTTTATTGACCATTAAGATGTACAAGAGAAAAATCTCATGTTCATTATCCAGAATGAGTAAATACTGTTTTCTTACCTAGAATTCTAAATCACTCTGATTAAAGGGCTAATTAAAATATTATTTAAAAAACCCATCATTTGAATAAATTTTCCTCTATTTATCAGTCTTCCTCATAAAACATATGTCCTTTCAAAATTCACCCTCCTTAAATATTTTGAAAAAATTATACCAAGAGCCTGCAATTTTAATTACAATTTATAGGCTTACATTTAAATTGCATTTTAAACTAATTTGGTTTATTCCTAAAGTTAATTAACTAATTGGGAGAATGTTTCTTTGTGCAATTGAGATAATAGAGCAGATGCAGAAATATATTGGCATCTCTTGGAAGCATCCAATGTAAACATTTTCTCTTTGTCATGCTTAACTAACCTTTAAAACTGTGTACTTCTTCAAAGTGGGAGATGTCATTCATGTGTGTTTATAGTGGACACTGAGCAAAAGTTGAGTAGAGAATTGTTGAGTTTATTACCTTCAAACTTTTATGTTTGAATTAATACTAATAGTGCTTTCTACAAAAATTCTATTGTTGGATGCTAGCATTATACAATTAAAGGAAGTATATGGGGGCCATATTCTCATTGTAATGACACAAATTATTTATTTATTTTTCTCAGGCTCCGTAGCTCATTCAATTATCCATTCCTGTTTCCTTCAAGTAATACAGCCCCATGAAAGAAAGTTCCTGAAGTAAAAGAATGTGTCCTATTATGAGGATGATAACAGTCATGCATTTGGCACCTTCTTTGCATGGAATTCAAACACTTTCACTCTTTTCTTTTTACTTTCTTTCATGGTAACTGAGTGAGATGTGGAAGAGCAATTTCTATACATAGTCCTCATTATGTAAAAGATAGTAAGTAAATATTTATTATATGTTGGGTTTATGATAATTATTCCACAAAGTGCTTTATAGGTATCATCTTATTCAACTCTGATAATAACATATACTATTTAGTACTAGTTTCCTTTTGACAGTTGAAGAAACTGAGCACAGAGAGGATAGGCAATTTACTCCTTAGGGAGTAAATTTATAACCCAAGATTCACCTCTAAGGAGCCTGAATTCAGAGCACAATAGTTCTAAAAGAAAATATTCGGGCATATGTATTTGCCTAGGTATTACACATAACATTTGACACTCTGCCATTTTTAATTAAAATGGTATAAACATTCTTCAAATTTCTGTAGTCATAAGAATAATTCTAATAGATGCTTAATAGTTTGCCTGGTTTATATCTTAACTGATTACATAAATTCCTCTATTATTAGACATTGTTAGGATGCACACACTCATAGTCTTCACTCTATATGTATATAAGTATCTTTATACACATGAGAGTTGGTTTAGGATATTTAAGTTCCTAAAATTCTCAGAAGTTGGATAATTAGCATGAAGATATGATTTTTTAATCTATCATATTATATCTTATATAGTTTTCAACTAACAGGCAAAGAACAATCAAGTAGTTCATATAGTGGGTGGAAAGTAAAGACTATGCATTTAATATGCACTCAAATCACTAATGCATATGATGCAATTTTATTCAGGAACAAGTGTGGATTTAGCACAGGAAGAGCCGTATACATTTCCCAGAGCCTCAACAGCCTAAGGATTTAAGTCAGCTTGTTGTTGTTGTTCTTTGTTGTTGTTGTTGTTTGGGGGTGGTTACTAAAAGTATATTCCCAACGCTACCAAGACCACTGACAAATAGTTTGAATACTTGTTGATCAAAAGCCCAGGTATGTAACTAAGTATTAGTGTGGTAATTATAACCCTTTCTAGAGAACAGTTAAGCTTTCACAATGCTAGCATTAAGGAAATGGATAATGCTGACTATCTTGAAGGTGGACCGTGTTACAGGAGGCTTTTTTATATGGGCAGTTGTTATGGTTCAAAGGAAATGATTTAATCTTCAGAATACATAAATATATTTAAATGCTATCAGATACTATGATACTATATCTGGTCTGTAATTTAAAGCATAATATATTAGTTATAGAGTAAGAAGGCTGTGAAGATGAAAACCTCATTCATTTTATAGTCACAACATACAAACTATTTTCCCAGCAGCACTGATTTTAATCGGTTAATATTTTTTTGACTAAGACACAAAATGATTGTTTTCTCTGTGTAAACTAAAGGATTTCACAAAATAATTATTCCAAGTTTAATTCCAGCATTAGTCACTGAACCTAAAGCATTTAGCCTATACCTATAAAAATCAGCACTGTGGACAGCACGTTTCTAGGAGGACTTCGTTATAACTATGACTAAATGCCGCAGAATGCTCTAAAGCTTAGATTATTTAAGTGCAGAATGGCCATCATAACAAATTTATTTGAACTTGTAGAGGGCAGCTGCACACACAAAAAGCTAAAAGTTAGATAATTGTGACCATTCAAATGAGTTTTACAATTTTTCATATGCAGAGCAAGCTCCTGTTCATGGATCAGCCTCTATTATTTTTCTCCCATATCCAATATGTGTGGGTCTGTGCCTTAAGGCCACTAATCTTATAGCACAAGTTTCAAAGAATAGATCATAGTTAGCCTTTGGTTTCATATTTGTAGCAGAAACAAGCTTACCAGTGGTTTGTTAGTGTGCTTTGAAACTCCTGTACTCCTGTTTCATTGACATACACAAGGCTGACATCCAGAGAAACTCTTCTTGGGCATTCATGTGTATCAGGTCTAGTATTCTCACTGTCAGCTTGACAGGCCCACTAAATGACTGTGCATTGGTCCAGAAGCAACTATTCTTCATTCTCTGCAACTTGTTGAGAGATTTATGTATAGCATTCTGGATGACAGCGATTTATTTATTTGTTTGTTTGTTTATTTATTTATTTATTTATTTATTTATTTATTTATTTATTTATTTATTTTGCAATCATTATACTCAAATTTAAATGTCTTTCCACCCTTTTCCCCATCAGCTAACATTTTCTGTTTTTATTGTCTCCCTGCCTTTTCTCAAAAGATTTAATTCTGATTGCACATATGCAAAACAGCAACAACAACAACAACCTCTATTTACTATTTGTTATAACAATGAGGTGAGATTTACTTTCCTCAAGAGTTCTATGTGTGTGTGTGTGATATCAACCTTATGAGACAAGCAGGTGGATATAGGGAAAAAGACTTTGCTCTATGTTATGAATTCTGCAAGAAGTCACTATTTAAAAATTGATCCCAGTACATTTTCACTTGTCTTCCAACACTGTAAGGAAGATTGTAGCTAATATGTTTATTTTACTCATGCTCAGCATTTCATGATTAATTCTCTTTTTCTATTTATCTCCCTCATACCTTTTTAGTTTATCCTTTGACATTAAGTCCCCTTGCAAGCTTCCAGATTAGTTTGCCCATGTTTGGGAGCCAAGTTAGCTCAAAATGAATCATGTCCTAATCAATTAGAAAATGTCCTCTAAGCTTTTCCCCCCTCAGTATATAATGAGTCATTATAATTGTGTAGACGTATAGGCTCAACACTGCTTATGAGTCTTAAAAGAAAAAAAATTTACACAGTTTCTCTCTGTAAATTTTCTAAAGAGTCAATCCAGATTCAGAAGACAGCATATCCCTCTGAATGTATGACTCCAGAGGTTGATAGAAATCTATAGACGTTTCCTCCTTCTAGGTTGTATATTACATTTATTATAAAGTAGATTAAAGGAAGTGGGTTTGACCAGAAGCAATATGAAATATTTTTGAGGACCATAATTTAATTCTGACAAGCCTGGATGAGTTACTAAAGTTTTAAACACTTTAATTTTCTTATATTTGTGTGGGTTAACAGTATCTAATTCGTGATGTTTTGAGAATTACATGAGGTAGTAGTATGAAATGCATTATCACCTTAGCAGTTCTTGCAGAGTAAGTGGTAATAATAACAATCAAAATTACAACTAGAATCATAATAATCCTCACATAGTCCAGCCAGAACACTACTATATTGCAAGTACACTTTGCTGAATCTGGTGGAATCCACCCTCTTATAATTAATTGTATATTTAAGTGAAGCCAAAAGTGGGCACTTACAAGATGGAGTGACCAGGCAAGACATAGAAAATGTATCTAAACTCTCTAGCACTTCAGATTATGTTTGGGGCCATCATATAAGACAGATTATTGATCATTTGGAGGGAAAAATTACCAAGTTAAAAGAAATTTACCAAAGAATTCCATGATGAAAAGACATAGGAAAGACACAATTAATATATTGTTTCTTATGGACTTGATGCTCAAGTACTGATTCTACTATCTAAATTCATGAGATAATTATTCAGCAACTTAGAGTTCTGACCTAAGAGTTCAGTCTAACATCCCATGAGAGCTGCTTATAAGGCTTTATTATAGTGTGATGATGATATAATTTAGCCTCTAAGTGCACATGTGAGCCAAAAGGCTACATTTTATAACCCTATTATTACAAGCTTGAGGGGGGAAAAAATCAAAGAATTATCATCTGAGGATTTGGATTGGTATTTTTAAACTATGAGTGAGAAGTGGCAGCATATTCATTTTCAATAGGAGAAAATATCACTGAACTTTAGTTTTTGTTCACCTGGAAAAACAGTACATTCCACTAAATCTATTTGGCCCATCAATCCTAGACATAATCAAATAGACTTGGGAAGGCTTATCATTTTAAGAGAAGATGTGTTCAATTAAGTCTCATTGCTAATGAGGTCATAAAGGAGAAGAAAAAAATAAAGATAATGAAATGAGCACTTTTTTCAGGGACTGGGAACCTAAAGACTATTACTGAACCCCTCAAGGCAATTTCATTAAAGGTAAAGATAGGTTCATTGAACCTTTTTCTACAGACCATTGGTAGGCATTCTTATACCATGTTCCATTGCAACAGCCATTCACAAAAAACACAAAAACTTAAACAGGTAGTATCCAAAAAGTTTTCACTTCCTTGCCTTTAGAAATATGTCCTGATAAATGAAGACTTTTAAATAATTCAGTTACATTGTATAAGGGCAGTCTTATATGTGGACCAGGTATTCACATGTGTTGTAGAAGCTTTTCCATCTATGCATATATTGTCTATCAGCTCTGTTTTCTGCCTGATGATTCTATTCTTAGGATTCTCCCATTCACAAAAGGTTGTCATTGTGTATCTAGGAGTCCCATGCTCATTTACAAGTATTGCCAACAGGCATAAAATATAAATCTATCTTCATCTAACAACAAATGTTTGCATGAAATGATATTAATAGCACGATAGTCACTGTATCTGGTCCTGTGAAATACTGGTTCGGGATATTGTAAATTTTCATATGAAGAAAGTTAAAAAAGGGTGGGACTGAAGGATTAATTATAATTCAGGGGGAATCATTTTGTATAAAATAAGCCAAACATACAGTAGACTGTTAGAGGAATTGAGTACCTGAAGGAATAAAATATTGAAATAGTTGTACTATGTTTCAATTTTTAATGATCAACCATTTTCTGGGCTATAACACAAATCCCAAATTTAAGAGGACTTATGTCATAAATATATGTTCTGTGACCACAATGCAAATAAATTACAAATAACTTACAGAAAATATTTGGAAAACCCCCAAATAACACAACAACTAAATAATACTCTTCTATATAACTCCTAGATCAAAGAAGAAAGTCAAAAGCAAATTAGAGGTTATTTTGAACTAAAGAAAAATGAAAGCAAAACATAAAATGTGTGGGTTGCAGCTACAGAAGTGCTTAGGGGGAAATGTACAACTTTAACAAGAGAAAGATCTCAAATTAATGACCGAAGTTTCCACCTTAAAAATTAGAATAAAAAATAGTGTAGCAAATGAACCCCCAAATGGGCAGAAGAACAGAAATAATGAAGATCAGATGAGAAATTAATGAAATGGAATAAAATTATTATTTCCTCCATTTAAAAAAATTCTCTTGACTCCATTTTTATCTTCACCTACTTACTCCATTTCCTTGCTGTCTGTCCATTTGTTGCATAATTTCCAAAAGAGTCTTCTATTCTCACTATCTACAATTTCTCTTCTCTGACTCTTTAGTCTGCTCTGGTCAGACTGCACTGAAAATGTTCTTATCAAGATCATCAATGATTTCCACACTGCTAGATCTAGGAATCATTTCTCACTCTTTTATTTTTCTTGATAAATCAGCAGACATAGCTGATCACTTTCTCCTGGATACAGCTTTGTAATCAGCTTCCAGGGGACCATTCTTATCTGTTCCTCCTACCAAATTGTTCATTTCTTCTCAGGGTCCTCTGATTCCCAGCCTTTTGTTTTTGGAGCATTGCAAGGATCAGTCCTTTTCCTTGTCCCTCCTCTCCGCTCTATAAACTCTCAGGTGTTTAGTGAGCTCCTCCCTCCCACGCTTCTAAATACCAATTATTTAACAACTGTCAGAAGGATAGGTACAACTCCAGTAGGATGCTTGACATCTCCTCCTAGATATTTAATAAACGCCTATGCTTTAACATGTCCAAACCTGCAATCTTGATCCACACATTTACTCCACTGAGAGCCTTCTGAATCACTTGCTGATAACTACATCTTGTCAGTTACTCAAGTCAAAAAAATCTCACAGTCATCTTTGACTTCTCTCTTTATTTTACACCACTTATAGTCCTTGAGGATACATCAGAACCTGGCCTCATCTCACTACTTCCAGTGCTGAAATGCTAGATGGGCACTTATTTATTTGATTTAGAGAATTTCTCTCTATATCCCATGCAATAACAATCCTTTGTCTAATATTTTTTATCAAAGATTTTAAAAGATTTTATGTTTTTCTCCCTACCTATGTATACACATATAATTTTAATGGACTCAAATGTCTTTGTATTTTCCTTTAAGATTTGCCTTTGGTGGCTTATTCAAGAAATATTCCTTTATCGGATTTAATAAAAGATAACGTTCCTATATTTGATTGCTCAGATTTTAAATGCTTGTCTTTCATAATTATGCCTCTAAGCCATTTAGAGCATATTTTTTTATTTGATGTCAAATAAAGATCCACTTTTTCCCCCAAACACATTTATTGAATTGTTTATTCTTAAAATGCTATACTGTAATACCACCAGTAACTTCTCAGCCAAGGTCCTCTAGAAGGCAAACCATGGACCAAGATTAAGGGCTAAGACTTTTTTTTGCAAAATAGAAGCAGAGGTATTAAGAGTGAGGAAAAAAAGAAAGTGAGGTAAGCAAAGATGTGAGGCAAGGACATATGATGCATTGCCACTCCAGTAAATACTGCTTCCAGATGAATTTCTAAGGCACACGGCTCCCTCCAGGCTCCTCTGGGGAAGATACCCTGTGAGATCACTTTAGAATTGTCCATAGGAGAGGGGGTGGTGAGGAAATAATCTGCCTGTCTACTTCCCTTCTCCTGTTGGTCCACTGGTCAATGCTCACACCACAGGAAGCTAACTCCCCCTGAATATCTGGGTTACAACCCCTCAGCCACTTCTCAAGAAGCCATATTTCATCTGCCATGGAAGAGTGTTCAAAGAGGAAAAGTGGTGGGAAGAGGATGTCAGCTAGCCAATCAGGAGAGAAAGAAGAGAAAGGTCAAGGGATTCTAAGAAGGCCAACAAGATTTATGTCTACTGCAATAATAACTGAAGATGCCTTAGATGTGTGGCTTTGTTTCTGAGCTCACTATATCCCACTAGTCTATATATCTATCCCTGGGGTGCCATGGAACTGTTTTAAATACCATAGCTTTATAATAAATCGTGTATCTAGTAACACATAACAATCCGTACTTTTTTTATGGGCCAGTTGTTCACATACATTTTAACCAGTTTGTCAAGTCTTAGAAAAGTAAAACTGTTTAATATTAATTGGTATTGCATCATATTTATGAATTTGGAAAGAATCATCTTTATCATACAGAATCTTTCCATCCTTGAACATATGTTTTGGTTTTCCATAAACATCTGTAACACTTAGGCTAGATTTATACTTTTGGGTTTTTTGTTGTGATTGGTAAGGGGATTTCTTAAATTCCATGTTTAAGTTGGTTGTTCTGCTATATTAGAACACTATTGATTTGTGAAGGCTGATCTTTACCCAGCAAGCTTATTGAACCCTTCTTTGTGATAGAAGCTTTCCATATGATGTTTTTTCAGACTTGATGGTATATTATCTAGTGACTTAGGATTCCCGTGTCAATGTAGATATCACAAAGATGTAATTGCAGCCCCCATAGGTTGCAGGCTTCAATTCATGTGAAATCTTTTTATTAAATTAGTTATTCATTTTTAAGTTTTTTGTGCAGGTATCAAGCCTTTGTTACTGCTTCTCTGGGCTAATGGGAAGTATTTTCTAACTTGCTTTTCATGGCCAAGACAAGCCTTTAACGATTTAGCTTCACAAAATGCTTAAGTGCAACTTATTATCTGTTGAGGAGTCCACAAGGACTTTGTGCCGACACCCCAGCCACTAGCTCCTTCAGCTGGTATCTAAATCTCATACACCCCTAGACTGCCAAAGCCTCAGTTCAAGCTCATTACATTGTATGTGAGTTCCCTCTTTGTTCTTATCTTTGCCTTTTCTTATTTCTTGGCTATGTATTTAAAATCACTGTGGTCATAATCTGTCCATCATTTCTCTGTGTTTATAGTAGGGAAGAAATCACTCCACTATTGCCTAAAGTCCTGGCCTATTCATTGTTCTCAAACTTTTCTTCTAATTTTATTTTCTTACTTGAATTTACAGTGTTCTCATCATTTCTTAACATTCCTTTCATTAAGCGTCTTCTAAATAGAATTGAATAAGCAACTACAAGTCAGCCACAAATTAGTGAGCTACCTATTACTTAATATATTTAAGCAGAAACATGATAGCCATTTACAAAGGATAATATAAAACCAACCCTTTTTTTCTTTCCAGTGGAAGTTTCAAAAATATGACTAATCAAGACTTAAATTAAATTATTAAATGATTATATGATTCTATTAACACATTAAATGGTTTTATGATTCTAATTTAATTATTGTACCTTACAGGATGTATGCAGTAGTCATTTAGATCACCTGTATCTTCCCACACGATAAACTTTGTGAGACCAAGGACAGCGTCTGCAGTGAAATCTACTCTATGCCAACACTTAAAAAAATATGTGGTAGACAGTAGATAAATGATAGGTAGTATATATTTGCTTAATAAATAAGTTAATGACTATTAAAATGATGGATTTGAAACCAAAATGACTAGGAAAAACACCTGTTTCAACAAGAGTTTTAGATTGACACTCAGAACCTTAAATGTTCAGATTTTGTGTTGCAGCATATTCTAGTACTTCTGCAAAAAGTTTTGCATAAACATGAAACACAAATATATTTTAGTGCCTTTTTGGCATTGCTCAAAAGCTTATAGCAGTTCTTTGTCTCCTGAAGTCACAGAAATGATGAATGTTGTTCTTTTCAGGTACAGAATGACTGTAAACTCATTGTTATACATTAGCATCTCTCACTTGAATTTAAATCTTTGTTCAGCTTATAAATTCAAACAGTGATTATTTAAATTAAAATGGATCACAAAGTAAATAATTTAAAATGGTATCAGTGTCCCAGAGGAGAACATTTTCAACCTTTTCTATACAACATTGTATCTGGTAATTAGGATTCTCTCCACTTCTAAGACCTACATTGCCGATTGGGTGGCAGGAAATAAATATGACCAGTTGTATATTCTCTTTTCTCTCTCTCTTCTCTGTCCCTCCTCCTTCTTTCCTTCCTTGTTCTCCTCACTCCCCCACCAAACTCCTTTCATTCATCTTATTTGTATGCTTTGTCCAAATTTTCCCTTGGGCTTTTACTAATACTTTTTTTTAATCCTCAAGCCTAGATTATTCAAGTATATTCTATCCCTGAATACAACAGTAACAGGATATACAAGCTATAGAAATCACATGGAGAAGTAGGGAAAAGATGAAACAGAGATAAAGGGAAATAATATTTTCTTTCTATATTCATCCAGAAACAATGATCTTGGTAATTTTTTTTTCTCTTTTTTTCTATTTTGTTCCTTACCCTAATTCCCATTTGCTCTGATCAGGTTTTTAAAGAATAGGTGATTATATATAGTAGTTAGTATCTGCAAATCCCGAACTAGTAACCTAAATGAAAAAGATATGAAAAGGAATATATGTATGTACATGTATGACTGAAACATTATGCTGTACACCAGAAATTGACACAACATTGTCAACCGACTATACTCCAATAAAAAAATAAAAAATAAAAGGGGTAATTTGGGAGTTGAAGTTGTGTAACTACTATATATAAAATAGATTAAAAAACAAAGTTCTTTTGTATAGCACAGGGAACTATATTCAATATCTTAATAACCTATAATAAAAAAGAATATGAAAACAAATATATGTTTGTATATGTATGACTGAAACATTATGCTGTATACCAGAAATTGGCACATTGTCACTGTTCTTCAGTTAAAAAAAAATCATAGTTACTGATAGGTACAAATATTAATCATAGACTGAATTTGAACTATTCTTCTGCAGACTTTCCAAATCACACATGAATTAAAATTCCAAAGATTTATTCCTAATAGGAAAAATAAATTAATTAATTGCTTTTAAAAAGAATAGGTGGTTAAATTTTGATCAAGGATGTTGTAGTGTACCAGACACTCATGTATTAATACATGTGTTGTCATTATGTCAGCTGTAACTCGTATACTCTCCATTATTCCGAGGATAGCTGAAAGCCAACTCCATTCTCTGATATTTTATGAAAAATGCATTCCTACCGACATAATGATATCAAAGACTCATATATCCCTAAACAGCAATTCTGGTTTTTATGGCAGACTCTATTTAAGATTTTTAAATGAATTGTCTCTTCCAGAAGAAGAGAATATTTGCTCATACATGAGTAAGACTGAATAGTTTTTGCAGAGGCCCCTCGTGACACCTAGGGGCTTACTTTGATGTCAGGAACATTTTGAAAAGTAGATGAAATTAGAGCAAAACAGATCATTCAGTGATAGACTTGGAGGCTACTGGTGGCCTAGTGAGCAGAGAAATTAGTTATGTCATCTCACGTGCACCAGTTGATGTCCGAAGTCACTGTTCAGACAGCCCTGTTTTTCACCATGCTAACTTAACTCTTACACTTATTTAGCGTTACCCCATTAAGACCAACATTTTACTTTTGTCATACTTGATCTATTAATTTGATGGTTCCCAGATGCATCAATGGCAGAGTCACATATATCATCAAGATTTGCTCTCAAGTATAATCTGCAGGAAGAGCTTGTGTCTAAAAGAAACAGCTTGTTGCTGGCCAGTGTGCTGTGTATCTGTATCTATAGAGTCTGTGAAGGGCTATAGATTTGGCTGTACTTATCCAGCTGTCAAATAACTCATGTGACCTTGGCCAAATTATTTAATTTCCCTGAGCTCATTCCTTCCTCTGTAAAGTGAGGGAGTTAGACTAAATGATCACTGAGATTTCTTCCAGCTGTTCATTTCCTTGAAGGAAACCACAACCCCACAATGGGGGCAATGAAGCTAGTCACATGAGATAGGACCTCATTATTCAGTGAAGTTGCAGACATCTCTGTTTAATGAAATAAAAATTAGAAGCATATTCTTCTCTGATTGACAATCCTCCTGAAATCTACATTAATAACTGTCATGTGGTATTTTGTAGAAACTCAGCAAAGGCAGACCTTCTTAGATTTAGCCTACAGCAGGGTGTAGGATATCAGCTCTTCTCTCTGGAATTCTCCAAGGTCAATGATCACCCCTGTCCCCTCCCTCCATTTTGATTTAAATGTCCTACTTATATTCTCCCCAAATAACTATAACTTGATCTTAGTATCAGTCACACTACAGTGTAACAATTTTTTCCATTTGTTTTTATTGTGGTACAATAAACATAACAAAATTTACCATCATAACCATTTTTAAGTGCACAGTTCAATGGTATTAAATACATTCAAAATTTTGTGCAACCATCATCACCACACACCTCCATAACAATTTTCATCTTGTAAAACTGAAACTCTATACTTATTAAGCGATAACTCCCCATCCCCTACAGTGGAGTTGCTGGATCATATGGTAATTTTATTTTTAATTCATCCTGTTTTATATATCTCCTGTACCATTTTACAGTCCTATAAACAGTGTGCGAACATTCCAATTTTTCCACATCCTTGCCAACCCTTGTTATTTTCTGATTGACTATTTATTTATTTTTAAATTGAAGTATAATTTATTTACAGTACAGCATAGTGATTCAATATTTTTTAGATTATACTGCATTTAAAGTTATTACAAACTGATGGCTATATTTCTCTGTGCTGTACAATATATCCTTATTGCTTATCCATTTTATGTATAATAGTTTGTATCTCTGAATCCCATACCTCTAATTTGACCCCCTCCCCCCTTGACCCACTGGAACCACTACTTTGTTTTCTTTATGAGTATGTTTCTATTTTGTTATCTTCTTTTATTTGTTTTATTTTTTAGATTCCACATATAAGTAATAACACACAGCATTTGCCTCTCTCTGTCTAACTTATTCACTAAACATAATATTCTCTATGTCCATCCATGTTGTTGCAAGTGGCAGAATTTCATTCTTTCTTAAGGTTGAATAATATCCCATTGTGTGTATATATATGTTTATGTAAGCATATATATGTGTGTGTGTATCTGCTTTATCCATTCACCTGTTGATGGACACTTGGTTGATTTCATGTCTTGGCTATTATAAATAATACTGCTATAAATATTGGGGTACATGTATCTTTTCAAATTAGTGTTTTTGCATTTTCAGATATACAGCCAGGAGTGTAATTGCTGCATCGTGTGGTAGTTCTATATTTAGTTTTTGAGGAACTTCTATATTGTTTATTGGTCTTCTCTTTTACCTTCTTGATGATTTTGGCCAAAGGCTTATGAATTTTGTTTGTCTTTTCAGAAGACCAGCTCTTTTTTTTCATTTATTTTCTATTATTTTTTGGCCTTTAGTTTATATTTTCTGTCTGATATTTGTTATTACCTTCTTTCTGCAGACTTTGTGCTTTGTTCTTATTTTTCTAATTCCTTTAAATGTATGTTAGGTTGTTCGAGATTTTTCTTTTTTCTTGAGATAGGCCTATATCTCTCCCAGTAGTTGGGAGGTGATGGCTATGTTTATAGCATAGATTATGGCATTGTTTTCACAAATATGTAACTATCTCCAAATTCATCAAGTTGTATACATTAAATGTGTGCAACTTTTTGCATGTGAATGACACCTCAGTACAGTGGTTTACAAACTTCTAGGTTAAATAAATAAATATTTCTAAATGATAAGGGAAATACATATATTACCTTCCCTCGGGGAGAATATACTATAACTTTACATTTAGGTGACTACTGCCTCCTTATTAGTAGTAGGAGCAGGGATTCCAGCAGAGATTGGAAAGGGCTCAGAGACACCCCAAACTATTTCTGATTCAATATTAACTTGTATAGTTTCTGTTTTTGTTTCCCCCAAAGGCATCTAAACATGTGCTAAATTTCAAGTGTCCCAGCTGAAGAATTTCCAGCCAGTGTCCAAAACGATGAATCCTGAAGCAGCCTGAACTGCAAGGCTGTTGGGAAAAGTAATCCCAGGATTTCCCAGTCTAACAGGACAACATCAACGAAAGGTCTGTATTGAATTGCTTACATTTAAGAGAACACTGGAGGTAAAAGACAGCTCTCAATAGGACACATAACTCAAAATCGTAGAGTCTGAGAATTACAGGGGACTTGTAGTTTATTTAGGAATACCTCAAGTTTGGGGGAAGGCCAGGAGGCTCTGTAAGTAGACCTTTCATCGCAACTCTCTCCAGACCAACTAGGAGTTTAAACATGGGGCATCTGATTTGTTTGCTGTCTGGTTTACACAATAAAGTTATTTTATTTTTTAATCCCTGCCAACTAATTTATTTTGTAGTTAAGAAAACTAAAGGACACAGAAGTAAAGGGAATTACAAGATATCTAAGTCAAATTTGCCAAATATGCCAAATTTGTGTGAAAATGAGATCAAAATTCCATGTCCTTTCCACCAGATCATTTTGTCCTGCTAATTTTTTATTGGGTCAAGGACCGAAAAAAAAAATCCTTCTCTTGAATTATTTACTTAGCAATCAGACTTATGCTTGGAGTAGAAAACACAATACTTATAGTTTCTTAGAGTTAAGAAACCAAGTACCTATCTTTTGTTTCTGGTCAAGCAGTTCATTTTCCTGGGAGAATTCTAAAGTCAAATTCCATCTAAAATATTATTAACTTACCAGTTGGTTTGGAAAAAATAAGTTCTTAAGCAATTTCACTCAGAGCATGTTCCCTTGACGGAGTCCTGCCCCCTGACCAGAAGTGGTTGCCTAGTTTAGTTCCTGGTGCCCAAGAGCTAAACTACGCACTCCAACTTCTCTGAAGTCCAGGTTTCCATTGTGCCATGTGTCACAAAAGTTGGATATTTTATTCTCTAGCAACTCAGGCCATTAAGTGAAATTCTGAAAGTATTTTCTTTTCTTTTTTCTCACATAAGCCCTTCCTTTTCTATTGTCAGTTTTGTCATTCTTTTAGCATAAGCCTTTCATGGGCTCCCTCGTACCATCATGGGAACCAAAGAAAGAGTCCCTTGCAGAGCTGAATTTTTCCGTGCATTGAAATGGTCCACACACAATCTCTCTTTCATTCTAACCCTAGTTGTAAAAGACACAAGTATTTTTTTATCATTTGTTAAAAATGATAAAATGGCATGTTTGTGGAGACAATGATTAGAATTCAAATGCTAGCTTGAATGTTATGAGTAAATTCAAATTGATGGCCATGTTACGTTTAGTCAGCTATATAAATGTGTATCTAGTTAGAATTTGGAATTAAAAACAATTTAACAATTCTTTCTTCATTTATAGAGGCCTTCCTATTTCCTTTTTATATTTATACAATAAAGCCCATTTAGCATAGTTGCTGTTGTAGTGTCTAAAAATATGTGGGCTGTTTACTATCTTCTAAATCATTAACCTTTATCTCTCTTACATGGGCTTCAGATCACGTAAGCCCATGTAAGAGAAGTATATATAATACCCAGGTATATATAATACCCAGAGGTATTAGAGGTGTCAGGTGCTGAGAATAGTCAGAGAAGTTTCCTCCTTTCAATGTACCATAAGCCATCCTGAGATTTCTACAGTATCCTTAAAAGAAATCAGCCTCAGTCTCTGGAGCTGGCCTCTTTATCCCAGCATCCAGTAAGTACCCATTCATCTAAAGAAGAATGGTTAAACGGTGTATACATTTTCCCTCAACTATACTGCAGAACGAGAAGAGCAAAAAGTAAACAGCAAAATCAGAAACCTATAGAAACAGCATTTTGAGCAGAAACCCTAACTTTTGTGTTATAGTCATGAACAAGAAAAGAATGCCTTTTTTTTTACCATAGTTACTATCTGTTATACTCACAGTTATTCAAAGTGTTATAAAGCATATAAATGAGATTTTAAATAGCACTTTTAAAACATAAGGCTAGCATTTCTATGATTATATACATATAGAAAATTCACTATCAGACAAAATATTTGCAGAAAGAATTCCATAAGGTGACTGGATCTGATATCAATGTTAAATAACTGATCGCTCTGTCTATATTCTAGAAAATCAAGTAGAAATAAGTAGTAGTAACAAAATTATGAAATGTATAAGGATAAGCATATCAAGAAATGTGCATGACCTTTGTTAATAATGCCTGTGTAGTGTGACTAGAGGGTATGAAATATCTGAATATATGGGAAGAGAGAAAGTTTATGGATAAGACATGATATTTAAAAGATTTTAATCATTTCAAATTAGTCTGGCAATGCAATGCAATTCAATTTGAACATTTCAGAAAGGATTTTTCATGAACTTGAAAAGCTAACTCAAAAATTTATATGACATATTAAGAAAACTAATCAAGGTTTTGCAAAAGAAAAACAGTAAGGTTACACTTGCTCTATCAAATATGAAAATGTACCATGAAGCAATAGTAATACAAGTGTGCAGTATTTGTGCAGAAATGGTCATGTATACAAGTGGACAAAAATAGGTAATCCACAAGTAGATGCAGTATATATGAGGATTTGAATGTGAAAATGATAGCCTTACAAATTGCTAAGGAGGAATGGCCTAGTCAATAAAGGGTATTAGAATAGTTTACCTTTTGCTGTAAGATAAAGATCTAATTTTATGGGTTTTTTCCTAAAGATGAAGATAAATTTCACTTAGACCTCAATGTGAAAATAAAAATAGAACTATGAAATCATTATGAATAAAATATGGGGTATCTGCAATATGAAGTCCATAATGAAAAAAAAGATGCAGTTTTGTCATTCCTAGTCATCCCTAATCAATCTGATGCTTTGATGGTATCAAAATGTAAACAATTTTGAAACAAAATATGCCACAATAGAATTAAAATATAAGGAACAAGCTGGAGGAATATATTTACAGCAAATAAAACAGAGGTAAAATATTGTGTGTATATAAATTAATCAATTTATATTGGTTAATTATATATAAAAGATATATAAATTAATAACATGGTAAGCAGCACAGTATGAAATAAGGTAAATATATGTAAAGGCAAAAAAACAAGAGGTAATAAAAATGCTGCAAATAATTCCCAACCTAATTACTAAGGAAATACAAAAACAATAAGAAGTATGAAATTGCAAATAAACATTTGCAAAAATGCAAAGTAAATAAATTTTTCTAGAAATGAATCCACATTATGGAAAGCTTTGCAGCAATTTTAAAGAGTGAAGACGTTCTGTACATACAGACATGAAAAGATCTCGGAGACAAATAGTTCAGTCAGTAACAGGTCAGATTCAGTATGTTCTGGGTGAAATTTTTTTTTCGTTATGTTAAACTGGAAGTATGAACCAAAAAAATGCAGAAATTCAGAGGATGGGTTTTAACCCCAGAGGACTGCAGAAGCTAGTACCCGATAGTCAATTGCTAAAATATGAGTGAATATTTGACTGATAGAAAAGTGGTGAATGGGACTTCTGAGAAGTGGCTAAATGCCTTATAATTGCTTTTCCAGTCTTCCCTGTCAATCTTGCTGGCTCATCTATAATCTACCCCCAACCTCTTCCCTCTCCCAGGTTGTAATCGTTATGCCTTTTGCCTTATGCCAGTCTGTTTCCCTCTACTTAATATTCTCCCCCATTCTTTCCTCAATCTCTCTCTTCATATTTTCGTGGCTAATTCCTTCTTCTGCCCTTTGCTGGGGCCCCACCTTCTTCACAAAGCCTTTCCTGACCCCGACATGCTCTCTCTGAGCTGTCCTAGTTCCTCAGCCTTCTTTCCCCATAGAATTTATTCTACTAGTTGAGATCCCAAATCAAAATGGATTAAAGAGATGGATTTGTTTTATAAAGTCAGTAAAATATTGATAATAAAAATGAGCTAAAATCCCCTTGCAGTATATGTGTTTCAGTGGACAATTATAGCAAGTGAAAGCAGTGGAAGAACTTGAAGGCTTCTGTAAAACTGATGTTAATTATGCAAATACAGTCTTGTCAAAATTAGTATAGAAACAATATTTTTCACCACTTAACTTCCTAACTTCCTACTTGTAGATCAAGTAACCCCACATAAAGTCACATTTCTTGATATGCACACATAGGTGTGAATATTTTTTATTTTTTCCTCTTTTGGAATCCTGGTAGACTGCTAATGTCTCTTCCTCTCGTTACATCTGCAAATGTCAAAAAGAAAAAAGAAAGAAAGAAAGTAAATTTATACGGTAAAACTTACAGATGTGCCCTGTCAAGCACAATCATTTAAAAAATGCTGATGTTCTTCCATGGACATTAGACTGCAAAATCAAGGATGAAAATATCCAACAAGTTTAAAATAAATAACAAGTAGAGTCAGTACATTTTTTTTTCCCATTATCAAGACTTAAAAAGAAGTGAACTCTGTTGCTGAATTTAATTTTAAACAAAAAAGAAAGAAAAGCAATATGGCTTTCATGATCAGTGAAGCAAAAAATATTCATCAAATATAATGATACATGTAATCTGTCTAATATAATTATTATAACATTTTATCCCCACTTAGTAAGAAACACTCTAACCAAGTAAAGGGATTTCAGAGCCCAAGTGAATAGAGTCTGTGGGTAAAAAAGGCAAACAAGAAAACTAGATAAGAGAAAGAAAAAGAAAATCTGAATATTATTGGAATGGCTTATTTATTCCAAGAATTATCAGTCACCTGCAATCACCTTATTCATAATCCAGGTTGAAGTTTAGGTTATTGAGACTCAAAAATCATTGTAATCTGATACCTAAACTTTGCAAAATTTAATGATGACTCCCTACTCTTTCATGCCCTTTTTATAAGAAATAGAATAAAACTTAGATCGTTAACTGCGAGGAAACAGCCACCAATTACTGAAGCATAACAATGTCTAGATTTGGCTGATTAATTGCTGTGTACGATTCATATTTGGGGCCTGTCATGTTATCCCTCAAAGCACTTGTGTTTGCTTAACACATGGGAGGTTTCAGGATACCCTTTCGGTGCCTCAATTAATACATCACTAACATAGAAACCTTTCAATCCAGATGGATAGGAAGTTAACATGTTACTAAATGAGCTACATCCATGGTTTAGCAAAGGAAAAAAAAAAAAAACACAACAGGAACAATTCCACAACAGTGATTTGAAAGTGGTATATATTGATTTCTGTTGTTAAAGTGGATTTCAATGTAGAAAATACTAACTCAACAAAGATCAATAGCTCCTTTCACTTCACAGTGTGTTTTTAAAAACATCATTCAGTTTCTCCAAAGAGAGGATGTTTAATTCAGGACACGTTCCTAATAGTCGCTGCCTTAGTTAAGAGCACACAATACAAGTTGGCAGAATAAAGAGGGAGATTCTAACAAAGTGTGGTATTTTGTGCATTTGGAGATCCAGTCATTGGACTTATTCTGATAGGGAAGGACCAAATGACCACTCCTGAAAGCTAACACTGTCTTCCACTGCCATGGTCCAAGCTATGTGATAGTATCAACCCTTCACGTGAAATAAATAGGTCAATTTTAACTTCAGTTTTTTGGGGAAAGCTAAAATGTCTTTAAGACAAAAGGATTTTCTTTATTATTTGTCCATTAAAAGACCAGAGAATCCAGTAGCCTCTGCCTCACTAGAAGCTTCACTCACATTTGGAAACAATTTAAGGCTCCCTGGGTCTGGTCTCATCCGTTGAAGAGACAAGCACATTGTCTAATTCATGGGTTACTGTAGAACAAAGTTAAGTAAGGCTTTTTTTTCTCTTAAGCCCTTCTCCTTGAAGGCGTTATGCAAATATGGCTTGTTAATAGAGAAGTTCTTTAATGTCACTCATACTTATGTTTATGCATTATCAGAAATAGTTACTTTCACAATACAGCTGAAATGTCATTTAGTACTAAATATGAAATATAACTGAGAATGTTTATTTTCAGTATTTATTCAAGAAATACAATAAGCTATCTGTTCACAAATATAAAAACACCTGGTCTTAAATTTTTTCTGCCAACTCTGATACCTTTCCTTAAAGAATTTAAAAGGACAGTCTAATCACTCCTAAAGGTAATGTGTTTTATTTTTATCTACTCTACAATTTAAAAATTCTTTCAATTTTTCTCCTGCAAGGAAAGTTTAATGAGGCATATTTGCTTGTTTCCATGGTATTTCAGAAGAGGATTACTAGCTGAAGGCAAGAAGATGTATACAAAAAAAAAAAAAAAAAAAAAAGACTAAATAACAGCCCTTGCAATGAGAGAAACTTTCCTTTTCAAATAAATTCCATGGGATAGTAGTTACTCATTTATAATCTGTAAAACAGTGCCAATAATTTTGAATGTTATTTATGGACAGTTTTTCCTGAAAAACCAATAGTAATAAGAATTTCATCATATAACACCATCTGTCAGTACAAAATGCAAAAATACCCCATCTTATTCATGGATCAAAATTCAGTTCACTAAAAAGCTATATATGTATCATAAGAACAAGGATAGAGTCTACTTGCATTGTCTTTGATCTGATAAGTAGTATGCTGAGCTTTCTTTGTGTTACAGAAATTATCAGTGCCATGTTTTGTTAGCTTTGAATTCCAACGCTTCCTCATCCAGTCACCCGAGGTTGATTGTCCTAGGAGCAATTAGCAAAGTAGCCAATTGTGCTCCTCCAAGTCTCTTTCATCTCCAAAGCATATAGATTGGCGATATTTTTAAAATTTTCTGCTGTAAGTATTTTAATGAGGTCTGAAGTTTAAAATACAAAGCAATTAATTCAAGGATTTCTATAACTCATGCATGGATATTATAATATCACATTTATAACTTGTGATGATAATTAAATACTATTCCATTAGTATCTTCCATCTCTCTCTTACATTTAAAATTGAGTGGGTGAGAGGTCACACGTAAGTGAGAGAGCAAGCCTTGAACTCACAAGTGTCTGACAGCATGACTCCTATTTCAGCATCTCTGACAAAGGAAAAGCAGGCATGAGAAATTTGATGTTGTTGAAAGGAATTCAGTACATTGGCAATGGATAAAATAGCAACAAAGCAAATGCAGAGAGAGTACAGATCATTAGAAACTGTCAAATTTATGAGGCATTGTGCTCCATATTCTTTCTAGTAGGAAGAACCATGAATTAAAGTTAGAAGTGTTTGGTCTCTAATCCTAAATCTGCTGTTAAGTAGAAATACGAAGTCTCAAGCATCAATTTCCTCATTTGTAAAATTGTTACTGGGAGGAGGGGAATAAAAGTTACCTCAGTCCTTAGTCACATGAAGAAAATGAATTTTTAATGGGAGACAGAAAGTGTGATGTAAACAGGTTTTATTACTGAAGTAAAAAAGTAGTAAAATATAGTACATCCCTGAGAACTGGGGGCGGGTCAACCCAAGAAGGGAAAAATAGTGCCACTTCTTTGTTTTTCCTGTTCTTATATCCTGGCTTAGGGGGCGCTTTTGTGATTGATTGATTGATTGATTGATTGATTGACAGCTTATGTTCTTTGACTGCTCAGGCTGATTGACAGCTCAGTTCCTTGTACTCAGGTACACCCATCCTTTTTGCACATGCTCTTACCTATGATGCACACAGAGAAACCTATGGAAGGGGGCTCAAATGGCAATGTTAATTACATTATATTGAGCATTGGGTCAAGTTAAGCCAGGTCCTTCTCTCTACTGCGCAGCTGCAGCATTCGATTCTAACTGGCTTTTCTGGCCCTCATTTAGAGAAAGTTTTGCGAGTCCCTTATCCTGAGTGCAGGCATACTGTTATTTTCTGGGTTGCTCCCTCCCTGTCTTCCTCTCCCCTTGCCCAGTGTTCATTTCTGCCTAACAAAATGGTGATGGATTGGATGAATGTATGGATTGGATGATATCTAAAATAGTTTTCAGTTCAGGCTCATATAAATTACTGGGGTGCAGAGTAGTCAGTCAGTATTATCTCTCTGGTCATTGAATAGCTGTGAGCTCAAATTTAGAAAAGGAAAAGGGCCACAGAAAGAGGAGGTTAAACAAAGATGGTGCCACAATTTGTGGGTCCTTTCCTCGTGTGCAGTCACAAGACCACAAAGTCAGGAAGAGAGGAGCTTGAGACTGGCTGGCCAATCACTCAGACTTTCTTGTTTGTGAGAAGGTTGTATGTGAAAATTTGTGTGGCAGTTGCAACATGAATGAGAGCATCCAAAGAAGCCAGATTCACTCAAGGTAATGGGGTCAGTGAGGGTGTTAGAGAAAACCAGACCGTGGTTATGTTAGAGCTGGCAGATAGCTAGATATGAGTAGAGAAAGGGGGACACAGACCAAATGGCAGGAATTGGGCAGAAAGGGGGGGGGTACAGGCCAAATGCAAGAAACCACACATCATGTGAGCAGCAGGGATCCTTGGGCAGAGAAAGAAAAGCAGGAACCTTGGGGTTGATAAGGGATCATGCTTTTTGGGGTGACAAGTGGCCTGGAGAAGAACAAAGAAAGGTGAGAAAAGGCAGGAATTTCTAGTGTCTGAATGTAACCTTTTGCTCATTATGCCCTCATTGCAATAAAATTAGCCTTGCAGATCAGAAGTACCCATCATGCACTGACGCCATGACACTTCCAATCCTTTGGGACAAAATCCCTCCACCCTTTGGGAAGGTGGAGTTGGGATGATAATCAGGGAATATGACCCCAAACCCTTCCCTCACCAATGAATATTCCACCCATTCATTTTTACACCCTATATAGCTAACTTGCCAAAGAAACTCAGGGCAGCCACTCCCCTGAGCCTGCCCACTCTCCCCTGAGAGTGTGCTATCCATTCTTTAATGAATCCTCATTTTACCTTTTTAACCACTATGTCTTGTCTCAGAATTCTTTCTGGGATTGACAAGAACCTGGAACACTGGTTGCATCTATCGGCAACAGTTAGAGTGACAAAAGCATATCTCATTCAAGAAGTATTGCAATAGGGGAAAGAGACTTTATTTTAGAACTGGGTGGGTTTCAAATACAACAAGAACAAGTGGGGATTTATAGCAGAGGATCAGAGTGAGGGGATCTGTGGGTAGGAAATGACTAAGAGGAGACTGGGGTAGGGGGATTCTTGCTAAATTGACCTAACCGATTTCATGCTGAAGGCAAGTCAGTTAATCAGACATCACCTGGGGTATATTCGATCAGATATCAAAGGCAATGGATATTGAGGGTGTTGGATTCTCCCTAAACTGACTTAGCAGGATTCTTGCTATAACTGAGTTATGCAGGCCCATCAAGGATGGGGACTACAGTCGAAGCCTAGTGGAGAAAGGGCTCAGTGGACTCTGACTAAAGCTCGTTCAAAGAGAGTCTTTTTCAGAGACAAACAGTGCACACCGAGGACACATGGCACAGGGATCACTCAGGTCTGACATCCCAATAGGGCAGGTCCAAGTTCAGATTGAAATTCTTTTAAAAATGAAAAAAAAAGTAAGCAAATATGTGGGTCTATTAAGAATTACACACAGCAAACCTAGCCTGTGTTTTTTCCTTTTCTTCCTAGCACAGAAAAACAAACCATTGGTGGTCTTTCCAACTCTGTTGATCATACACATTTGAACAAATGTCCTCATTAAAAATTCAGATTCTAGGAGCGCTCTGCAGAGAAAATCAGGGCCCATTTGAATATTTCATATAGTTTAAAATAAAAAGGCTAAGATTTCCTTGGTTAGTTGAAATGTTCTGAGGAAAAAAAGAGGAAAAACTTATTCAACTAAAGTGTTAAATAGCCTCCCAAATCTAGAGCTAGCAACTGCTCGGCATGGGTTGAGCTGAATTTCAAAACCATTGTCATTCCTGAGACAACCTGTAGTTTTAAATGACTAGGCTGTCAGGTTTTTAGCTCTCTGCATTTCCCTTTTCTGCTTTAGTGAATAGTAACAATTACATTGCAAACAGCATGTTATTTCCAACTTTTTTTGACAGAAATCTTTGTGTTACAAATATTGCAAACTTGAGTTCGTTTGCATGATTCATTTTTTATGTAAATGGAAGGGTGGAGAATTTTTTTTTAAGGTTTCCTTAAATTTGGTCTTTAAAATAATATTGACTTATCTTTTCACGTTAAAAAATACTTGATAAACAGAATAGTTAGGGAGGGTTTGTATAGATTTGGAAATAATTGTTCACACACAATTGTTAGGTTCATAGGGCAAGACTTTTTAATGGTTAGAATTCACTGATTGGGGAGAGTCATGCCACTTGGAAAAAGGAACCAGGGCTATTATATATTCCTTTTTTCAGAGAACTTGCCGCAGTGTCCGTAGTCTTAAAAGGGAAGGATTGACTTGTCTTAGATCTAACTGACTGAAAATACCATTTCTGAAAGAAGACAGAATTTAAAAAAGAAGAAAGAATTTTTGTGTTATAAAGAGCAGTAAGCTTGGGGATAACATGAGGAGGAGCCTAGACGCTTCAAGATGTTTATCTTTCAAGCTGATTTAAACTTTTAGCAACTACCGAGTCTTTCAAGATCTAAGGAAAAACCAGGAAGATCAAAGCCTATGTTCTGATTTTTTAAAATACTCTTAAATAGCTGAAACAGACTTTTCTTTGCACAACGGTATTGCTTAGAAATTATATCTAGATTTTGTAGTATATGAGTAATTTATTTATAGTAATGTATAATTCATGTATATAAGTGTATATATTATATATGTTACAGATTAGGCTATATATAATGTATATAATATAAAGTGTATGTAATGAGGAAGTAGGATTGGATGTGTCTTAAGATCTTGGGTGTGCTGTAAGATCTTTTCCATCTTTAATATTTTAACAAATGTTGATGTGCACTAAGTATGCACAAGGCATTTATCCTTGTAAAGGGGGATAAGTGGGTACAAATGTTTCAGACTTTGAACAAGGAGGCCTTAATGCTTCTCCAGCTTGACTAAATTTCAGACACATTTCTTCCTGTGGGACTCAGATCTCCTTTGTCTTAGAGAATTTCCTTTAGAAAACTTGCAGTTGTAAATTCTTTCTCTGCCCTTTTGAGATGTAAATCTTCCCCCAGACTCATTCCCTTTTATAACCCAGAAACACCTTTCTCAAGGACATGGAAAGCATCTTTTGGAAATGGTAAGCATCAAAAGAGACCTCAGCCCCATCTCCCAGTCTCTTGGAGAGGTAGGAGCCTCACATGGATAAGTGACACTCAGCCAGCACAGATGGCCGCATCAGGCAGACCAACTTCCCCCAGCAGTCTCCACTTTGTCAGTGCTTACAAACCCTCCTGCCTTTTGTTTCAGTAGACTTGGAGTCAAACTTAATCCTTTATTGTGATAGTCTTGAGTTAAGTCTTCTTTGCCTATTTGATTCTGTTCACTGCAGTTTTGCACCCACAAGGAATACAAAATCTATGGAAGGAAAAGTAATATATATAGTTAATTTAATACAAAGCAGGAGTCTTAAAAATTGGTATGGAAAAAATGTCTTTCAGGCATTCAAAACAGAGAAATTTTGCTTTGTAACTACAGATTCAAGCACTTAGAATGAACATATAACCAACATAATTATCTTGAATTTTAATGCATTACAATTCACTTATTTTTATTTCATCATATATACCTACATTGTTTCTGAAATGATTTGATGTGACTATAATGTATTTTAATTATATTAGTGAATATACATTGAATTCTGAATGGTTAATAATTACCTAAGTTAAATATTTGTCAACAGCGTCTGTCTGCAGTGCTCACTGTGAATTCTTGTTACCTTTAAATTATGATTCTAACATCACAATTTGATTAGTGTTTTCAAAATATCAACCCTCAGATCATCCTAAATTGTCCTTTTTTATACCGTTTATATAATGGCTGCCAAATCTTACTGTTTCTTAGGTCGTCCTTTCCTTTATTTAACTGTTGCCGCCACTGAGAGCCAAAAGCGTTGGCAATTATGTAGTTTACTGTTGTCAACTGAAATAAATGCACAGCCTAAAAGTTGAGAGTTATGTTTTATTTGGCAGGAGGACTTGAGCCAGGATGACAGCCTCTCAGATGCTCTGAGGGACTGCTCTGAAGAAGTAGGGGAGGAGCTAGGATATATAGGAGCTTTACAGTGAAGACCAGGTGGTTGGAACAATAAAAGATTACTTGTTATCTAAAGAAAAACAGGCATCTCAAGTTAAAGAATTTAGAGCTTTTCTACGTATGGGAGGAAGCAAACATTTGGGCTCATTGAATTCATTCCTTTGACAGGCATCTAGCTATCTAGGGCCAATATCTTGTCTTTTGTTATTCTGAGTCCCCTCAGAGGGCACCATTGTGAGTAGCTGCAGAGGCTGGGCTGCAGGCTTGTCTTCACTGTGGGGGGTGGCGGCAGCGGCTGATGACTTGATGGCTTCAGCATTCTTTGTTTACTGATATGGTTTGCAGTATTTTTCGTTCACACTGTCAACATTAACACAATATACTATCCAACTGCATGTATTAATATGCCTTTATTATTTCAGGAAACTCTTACCCAGGTAGAGGAAGAGTTGCAAATAACTTTATTTCAGAAATCTCCCCCAAATCCATTTATCCAAACAATAAAGGATTTAAAGAAACCTTCAGACCAATAGATTTTTCAACTAAGATTATCAAAGGCTGCTTCAGGCACTCACTGGGCTTTGTCGGTCCACACTAATTTTGTCATAAACTATGTTCAAGGCCTATCAGATGCCCCACAACCACTGATAAACACCTATTTTTCAGATGACTCCCCTCAACCAGTACCTCATTAACAGTACATCAGCAATAAACTTAACTTTGCTTTATCAGCAGGTGGTTTCCATGGTTTTTGGTGGGAATCTGCAGTTACTTCCACTAAAGACCAGGCCTTTATCAATGCTTTCCTGCCTAGACATCCTGTATAAGAATTTGGGAGGATTTAATCCCACCAGATAGACTCCAACTTCCACTGTCTGACTTAAAATATGTCTCCAGCTCCCTGTTGAGAATATTCTCAGTAGTCAAACTCAATTTTAACCAGAAAGGTCTATTCAATTTTCTTTGTCTCTCTCCTCCTCCTCCTTGTTTTCTGACCTTTCTACACTATTTTCTCTCAACCCCAATTTGTATAAATATACTCAGATTTCAAACGTAATTCAATTTCTATTTCAAGAAATAAAATCATCCCTTATTTTGTCTGTTTGCCTTGTCTATAGTCTGGATTCTGTATGCTCTTTTGAAAGTCTGCTGTACAGATCATTCTTGTCACACAGTTGGCTGTTAATTTTCTCTACCTGTATTGTACATTTTAGTTCTGTCTGCCTAGATTGACTGGTTTCTTGCAGGCATGAATTAGGCTCTGTATTGTTTTTTTTTTTTTTTTTTTAATTTTCTATGACAAACTACTGAAGTGTTTGGAAATACTAAATGCCTGGTTCTAGGGCTAACTTTGTCACACTACTGAAGGCAAGCTTTTCCGTGTGCTCTATGTGATACCCCATGAATTACTCTAGCTTGTGGGAAAAAAAAAAGGAATTATTCTCAGCCAATCCTGAACCCTAGGTGTTGTTCCCTCTAATCCTTTTAATGATACTTTCGCCAGCTTCAGTTCACGTCCTCACATTCACTGAAGACTTAAGGAGGATCCTCTACAGATCTTTAAAGATCTCTTTCTGTGTGCAGCTCTCTCACTCTGTCTTGTGAATTTTATACTAGAATTCAAGCTTTATCTGATCACAAAGAGACTTCTGGGCTCTGCTGTATTTCCTCATCTTATGCTTTACCCTGGAAACTGTCACTTAGTGATAAACCAAGAAATGCAAGAGCTCATCTCATTTGTTTCTTATGTCTCATAAATCATTGTCCTCTGTTTTCTGATGTTCCATTTTTTTAAAATCATTTTTCTTATACTTAGCTATTTTTTTTCCATAGTTATCTCTGATGAAAAGGTGTATTATTGCCTGTGACTTCATCTGGGTTGGAAAAATAAAGTTTTCTCTGTTATTTTAAAGCCAGTTCAACTTGTATCTCTGATCTGTGCTAATTATCTTATTTAGGGCTTTATTGAATTTGAATATTGATGTAAACAGAAAAATATTGAAAATCTAAAAATGTGACATCTGAACATACTTTGCTTTCATTATGATAGTTACAATCCAATGACTTACTCTTTTTTAAATGAGCACTTATGTGCATTAAAAATTTTATTTAAAGTCATATCTAAATGTTTGGTTTTTTCTTTATTCTTTTTATGTGTAACATTAAAAAATAATTTCCCAATAGATTGTGAAGTGCTGTAGGTTTTACTGAAAATTATGTTAGTTGCTCTTTCTTTGGACGGGACAGTTTTAATGAGGACCTCTTTCAAGATGAATGATTTTTAAGGTCCTTTCCAAGATCTTTCACCTTCTGTAATACTAATACTTGCCTTTGTTGCTAATTTTTATAATCTCATGTGTAATTTTCTTTTGCCGTAACAAATTTCATACATTTTAAAGTTTTGTCTAGGTCTATGTGAAACAAAAAATTCTAAAATTTTTACCTTAAATTGTTAAACTTCTTTGCCAATATTCACATTACTACTGGACTTGTAAATATAGTAAAGATAAAGGAGACTTCAGTAATCAGAAAGTCAACTTCTGGAACTATCTCCCAATAATTAAAATATGAAAATCAACCCAAAACACTCTTCTCATTTAATAGATGCTAGATTAACACAGCATAACAATTGATCCTTAAGGGTGTTTTGATTGCCGAACAGTTCCACTTATAACCAAATTGGCTTCACTTATTCATTATTTTTCCTTTCTTCCTTCCTTCCTTCCTTCCTTCCTTCCTTCCTTCCTTCCTTCCTTCCTTCCTTCCTTCCTTCCTTCTTTCCTTCCTTCTTCCCTCCCTCCCTCCCTCCTTCCTTTCTTTCCCTTCTTTCATCACATTATTTAGGAATATGTTGGAATAATGATGCTGAGTTATAATGCTAAGTGATAATGGTAAAGTGGTACCTAGTAGATTTGAATTCTAACACAAATAAAAGTGAAAAGGATTTATTTTAGATGCTTTTCTCCACTTTTTTTTCAATTGATAGTACAAGGAATCATTTTAGATTCCTGCAGGTGTTAAGTCTCACAAATATATAGACAATGAAAAAAAATTCTAAGTAATTATTCAGATAACTGAGACAATTCTCACTTTGATCTGATATTTCAAGACAATAAAAAATAGTTCAAAAACTGATTTTGCTTAAAATATTTAGACTCTGCCTCCTTTGCACTGTGCTTTTTGTACACGAACATGTCTTGATTATTTCCCAGGGCCTTCGAGTCAGGTTAAAGTTTACTTATTGATTTGTCTGGTGATCTCACAACTGTATTTAGATTTTTACACCCAGACAATTATCATGGACTGAAAGAAACTGACAAATGACAAATATAAAAACTTTTCCCTGTTGAAGAGTAGTTGAGCTGATACAGACTTGTGGATTTAATTAGCCCTAAACTTGGGTGTGTGTGTGTTTGTGTGTGTGTGTACGCGCACGCACGTGCATGCATGTGTGTGTTAATATGTCTAAATAGAGAATCTCCAGTCTGAAACTTTTTCAAGTTTTTACCCACTGAAGAGCTTTGTGAAACAGATGCTGTTTATTATGTCTTTGCCTTCTCCAAGTTGATGTTAATTTTAGAAGTCAATGAGAAACATTAACTCTAAAAGCTAAAAGTCTTTGTCAAATTCAATGTGGCAAAGAAGACAGCAGAATATTACAAGCATCTTTTGGAACTGTATCTGCTCATTGGTTCTTGTGTAGTCGTCTTTCTGCAGAAATCTATATTTATGCATGTTCCCTGTTTGCTTCCTTAGAAATCTATAAATTATATCTATATCCATCAGTCTGACAAATGTATTACCTTATATACCAAAGGAGAATTTTATCAGGAGAATTTTAATGGCCTGTAACTATCGAACACAGCTGGTGACAAACCATTTCTTCTGTTATTGACCACAGCTTTAGAACAGCATTCAAAACAGCATTCTAGGAAAGTCAAAAAAATTGGGTACAATGCCTATCTTTCATTTAAAATAAAGTACTGTTTATAGAACAGCAATGCAGATATTCTCAGCTTTATTATTGAATTTAAGTTGCCGTTAATTAAGAAATATGGTGATTTTTACATCTGACCCTCCAAAGAAATCCTTAAATTTAAGCACTAAAAAAAAAGTTATAAAGCTATACCACTCAGGGCACTAGAAGTGGTTAAGTTGGTCTTTTTCCTAACCCTTCACATTCAAAGGACTACTGTAATCTCAAAGTTGACCTGTGACCTGGACCCAAATATTTAGAGCCTCCTCACTTTCTTCCTTGCCTTTGGGATATACGTTCTGCCTGCTATTTGCATGCTAGTAGCTGTTTCAAGGACCTAACCTTAAGAGAGCAAGGTTTTGCTGAGACCATTTGGACTGAACCCTAGTTAGGGTCTCTATGCAAATATTTATGATTCTGTTGGGTAGGTATAGAGATTACTCATTTTGTGGCCCCAGACAAGCCTTGTTTGTGAGTTCCCTTACTTATAACTCTGCCCCCTACCAATTTGGAGTGGTCCTGCCTCTTCCTTCTGTCTCTCCTTGCCCTCCATATATGGGGGCTAGTTTCATATTTCAGTGAAACTCCTGAGGTTTTGAACCAACACATGGAACTTGATGATTATCAGTAAGAGTAGATGGCATGAGAAGTCTCTTTTGAAAAAACCAGTTTAGCCTTTGAGTTAGCTGTCACTGATGCCAGCTGTGCCTCAAAGTTTCTAGTTTCATTTAAAGGAGTTAAATTTTAAGGCCCAGAGAGAGGTATGACCAGTTGGAGTTGGGCAGGCATTCAGAACTCCAGGGGTGCTGTTACATAAAGTAAAATGCTCTATAGGAAGATGGCAAAAAGAAACTAAAAAACTAAGATGTCTATCCCAGTCCAAGTTTCGATGTTATATCCAAGAGGATGAATCTTCAGGAACTGGAGTCTAGGAGTGCTTGTAATATTGATTCTTCATTGCCATAATTTGGAACTTTAATACCACATATTTCTACAGTGTCCCTTTAATGCAAGCACACCCTAACTCTCTATTCCTCTGTCCTTAAAGATTCCTGGCCCAAATCTATGAGCTCTGTCCTCATCAGCACCATATTTACTAGCACAAAAGGCAGAACATACAGAGGATCTGAACTGCAACCACCATCAGGGACTCAGGGATATAAATCAGAAAGCGTAGGGACATATCGAAGGTGTACCAAGAAGTCTGAGTCTAGATAAGAATGAAAGAAACAGGCAAGTTACAGCTACATTTCATTGAAGGATGAGGTCCAACATTTAGTTTTACACAAGTTGACTTGAATGTTTTAGAGGCTGGTGGGATTTCTAAGTGTAATTATTTACATTTGTCCTGGAAATTGGAAAAAATAATGAAAGATATTGTGAGAGGCATATGGAAAGAGAATATTCCAGAAGGGTGATTCTCAATTCTATCCTGCCCAATTAACTATTTTGTAATGCTTATTTACTGTCCTGAAATGAAATTCATAGGTTATAGAACCTACCTACACACATGTTAAAATTATTATAACTATAATATAAAGTAGCAATTGAACAAAGACAATTTATAATAAAATAGTATGTGTTTCCACATGTAAATACTTGGGCAGACTACTATAGATGACTCAGAAAAGCATTCAGATGTTTGCATCTATCTGTTGAATAGCCAGAAACATGGTAGCTTCCAATGCAGGTAAATTCAGGTACATTATATTGGTCACTTAAGTGCCATAAGTGTAATTATCATAGTTGGCATAATTTTTTTGAAAATACAGAATAACTCTTGCACGAGTTCCAAAGTAAAAACATATATTTTTGTCAATTTACATGTTAGTTGCATTCTTGAAAAAATTAGTGTATATGAAGAGCATACAGTAATACAGTATGTACAAGTAAAATGGAGTTAGGTTATCAACTGCAGATGGGCTTTTCATCTTCATAAATATCTAGGAGAACATGAGAAAGTCTTGTGTGATATGGAAAACCATGTATTTTACGGCATCTAGTGTCACTACATGGCTTGTTCAATGTAAGTAGCATCCAAAACAAGCATTGGGACAGTAAAAAATATCTCCACAAATTCAAAAAAACCTTCTAGGGAGAAATAATGTCTCTTATTCATGACTCTTCTAGGGATGTAGTGAGAGTGGCCTAGAGATGAATATGATTGGATTCAGGATTTTTTAAAAATATTAATATGATGCTTGATTTTTTAAATATTTAATATGATGATTAAGCCTTAAACCCATAATCTCCTAATTATTCTCCCTAGGATGTTGCATTCTCTTTCTTGTACAGATTCCTTAATTCACATCATTTTTTCTCTCCCATATAATATTTCTCACTCTTTAACTCTCTTCTAGACCAGGTATACAGAAATAGAATTATTGGATTAAATAATATCAAAGCTGGAAGGGTCTTTAGAAATTACCTTCATTTCAGAGCCAAAGAGAGTAAATACACAAATTGTAGAGTATGTCCCAAAGTAGGCAGAATTGCCAGTGGAAAAACTTGATATTTTAGCTGACAGATTCCTGATATTTTCAACCACATGTACAAAATACATAGTTTTGTTTATTTCTGCAACATTGAAAACTCACTAATGTTTAATAATTATAGGAACACATAAATTACAAAAACACATAAAGCTTCTAGCACTTGGCTATAGCTCCACTAATTCTGATACATTGGCCCTAGATTCTCTGTTTAGCTGATACCTGGGAAGCCCTCCACATACAGGTCTATACCTGCCTGGTTCTTGCCCAAATTTCCATCTCCTAATGTACATCTTCTTTCTAATGCTAATTTATTACGTGTTTTATCCATGATTGGTTGTGTTTTTGTTTTTTTGTTTTTTGGGTTTTTTTTGGTTGGTGTTGATAATTCTTTGTAAATTACATTTAAAAAAAATCAAATGTATATGCCCCTTGGCCATTTACAGGACATTCCTACTTCAGAAACTTCTGTTGGTTTATTTTCCTCATGTGTCTTTTTCACATAATGATCTCTTTCTTCACCTGGCCCACAGCCCTTGGGTGTGCTCATATAATGTGCAAACAGGGTCCCAGCATTAGCAGACATTAGTGTATTTTCATGTCCAAAAGTGTTTTAGAATCAGGAAGAGCAGCATATAGCTTCTCCATTCATGGACTATACTTATAGTTGTGTGTACATGTGAATCTGCAGGTGTGCATGTATGTATGCATACATTATCCATATACACACATACATGTACATGTGTATATATAAACATGTGTTTATTTACTTATTTATTTATTTAGATGAAGGGGAGGAGGCTTTATGTTGATGTTCCTACTTCTAAAATATGATGCATTTGAGAGAAAAAAAAAACACATGTGCAAGAGCACACAGTAAGGAGGTTAGGTGATAATTTCACTTCCACCACTGAGTGCTATTCCATTCCTTCTTCAGCCATGCAAAGAATTTCAGAGGGCCTTCTGGTCACACCCGTTGGATGGCCCAAAGTTCCCCTGAGGGTCTTCCAGCTAGCATGACTTTGTATAGCAATTGGCTTTAACCAGAGACCTTCCTTCCAACATATAATATCCAGTCAAGTAGCCAAATCCTGTGGAGGAAGAGCTGCCCTCGCTCACTTCTGCATTAGGAAAGAAACTTCTGCGTGGATAGAGAGACTCCTGAACAAATGCTTGTAATTAACAGAAGAAGCATATTATAGCTATAGCTCGTTTTTATTTCAGTGATAAAACAAATTTGGGGTTTTTGTATTTTCCCTCTTTTTTCTCCCATCTTTGCTTAACTTCCCTAACTTTGGTTACTTTTGACATATTTTAATGGATGTTTTTATCATAATAGGGAAAGCTGGGATATTCATATCAGATCCACTATTTGCCATTCTGGAGTGATTCATCAAGATGTCAAAACAGTGTAGAGAGACATAAAAACACAGCCTATGCAACCTAGTAGCTCCAAACATCTAGCCCCCATGTCACCCAGAAAAAGCCACAAAAGAATTTTGCTTAGGAATTTTTTTTTTTTATTCATGCAGTATACACTTACCAATACCTCATTGATTTTGTACTATTTAATTTAAAAGGGCAGTCAGCCTGGTACATAATCTTGTGTCGACTAAGGACAGGGTTATTTATATGGCAAAGCACCAGATGAAATGTAAACGTTCCAATTGACTAACAAGTACATAAGTCAAGCCAAATCACATTAGGGGAGACTGTGTAGGCACAAAAGCATCCCAAGGGACCGTAGCACAGATCTCTTTGCATTGAAATCAAACCTACACAAATTGTACAGAGCTCTCAGTGCTTGGATTTTTAGTAAGAAACTCACCCACTGCAAGAATTCATTCCTGCCTCCTAGCCAGAGACAGTGGGTACTCTCCGCATGCTTTCTGGGACTATGCCAGTCATTTCTTCAAACGTTTAATAAAGTGGCAATAATAAAGCCTTTATCATAGGGTTATTCTGAGTATTAATGAAACAGGTATCCAAAGTACTTAGCATACTGCCTGACACAGCACATTTAATAGATGCTTATCATTCCTCTCCTCCTTTATTACTGGAACAGATAATTACTGACTATCTACTTACTGCTGGGTGTTGGGTACCAGGCAAATGACATGGATTACAGTAGACACGTTCCATGCTCTAGGTGGGAAAGTGGTGGGTCTATAAACGAAACAAGTGAAAATACATATAATATGTCAGGTGCTGAAAATGCTATGACAACAAAAAGCCAAGAGAAAAATGAAGGAATCAAGTGGTGGTGGGAGAAAGGCATTGATGACTTTTAGATGGTGGTTAGAGACGAACTCTCCATGACAGTGACAATTCAGCAGAGACCTGAAGCGTGAGAGGCAGGGAGCACCCCCAGTGTCCAGGGAAGAGCAGTCCATGTGGACAGGAAGGAAGAGACAGATGCCCTGAAGCTGGACAGTGCTGTCTTGCTTTGAGTTCAAAGTTACATCCACGTCATTCAAAGTTACATCCAAGTCAAAGGGAAAAAGTAGAAGGAAAAAAGAAAGAAAGTTTTTTTTTTAAAGAGAACGTTGAATTCATAGTATTGGCCACTTCCTGTACATGCTCAATTAATATCTGTTGAATGAATTTTAAAAATAGCTACAATATATCAAGCACTTTATTCTAGACCTAGTTCTAAACATGTTGTAACAGCACATAGAATCCCTATAACAAACTATTGATTGGTGAACCACAGCTATAACATCAGTGAAATGTTAAGATAAATCTTCAAGTAGATTGTGAATATTTATTAAACTGACTAGTAGTCTAAATATGTGTTTATTTCCATGGATGTCAAATGCTTCTTTCAATTTCTGATGGTTACGAAAAATTAAGTCTTAGAATTGCAGAAGATACCAGGATTCCATCTATACACTTGCCAAAGACTCACGGCATCCTGTCTTCACTGGTCCAGATCAGGGCCATTCTTACCCAATGAGGTGACTGACTTAGAGTTACTAAGAAATTAAGGAATCCGATTCCACACATCTAAAATGAAGTCATCCAAAGTAAAAATAAAAAATAAAATTAAATAAAATGAAGTCATCTACTTTTACTCTAAGCACTCCCTCTATGCCACTTTCATAATTCATAAAAGAAAAAATGATCATTTTTCAGGTCCTCAGGATCATCTCTGTAGTGTTGTTTCAAACTCTTCCTTTCCTGGTCCCCCTAGGGAAATCCCCGCCCCAAATACCCAATGCTTTGATCCTTCTGGTTGGTTCCTCACACTGTCTCTGTGAGCTGCCCTTTCTTCACCAGTCCCACAGATATTAGCCAAGTCCAAGATTGCTTCCATTTTTACCTTGTGAGTCATCATACATGTAACCTCTAAAGGCAGAATGGTTCTAATCCACTAATAACCTATTCAGTAACAATAACAGCTTCCAGTTTTCTGTTGAATTGTATCTAAACTCTTTATCAACTCATTGTTCTATCAGCAAGGAGTGATAATGTTAGTGCCGGGTTCAGCAGTAGTTACAAGGATAAAGGATGGTACCAGGACATAAAGTGCTTTGACTCTTAGAAAGAGATGACTAATGGCAAGATGCAAGTTGGATGGACACAGTGAGGGACCAAGCAAAAGGAATAGTTAGGATTAGAACTTGTGAAAGTCTGGTATCAAGTGAGACTGTTGAATTTAATCACCATGCAATTATTAAGCACCTTGGCACGTGGTTCACAGTTTACTTATTACAGCTTTGACAGGTTCTAAATGGCAAGTTGGAGTCTCTCACCTTCAAATCTACGTTTCTGTTCACTGCAGTACTTGTCATGATTTGAGGCTGACCCTATGCATTCAGTAAATAGATGATTTCGGTTCTGTCACTAGTTAAGCTTATAACCTTGAGCAAATAGGTTCAACTCTTGAACCCTTGTTGGATTAGATCTTCTCTAAGCTCCAATCTAACTCTAAACATCTATGGTCACACATTGGGGGAGGATCAGAAAATTCCCCAAAGAGTGCGCCCTGAATGTGTTCTCTTAAGCATTGCTCATAAAAGCAAATATTAAATATCCATCAAAGAAGACCAGCTAAATAAACTAGGGCATTTTATTATGATGGACTAAACCTGTTATTTTAGTGACACTATGATATTTATGAACTGCCATTCATTATTGGATGCAAAAACAGTTTATAAATCATGTATAGCGTGGCTTCATTTATGGAAGGGGATTAACCGCAGTGCAAATTTCAGTAATCTCTGGAAGGAAGAATTTCAGAGAAATTCTATTTTCCCCTTTATATGTTCTTCATTGTTTGGTTATTTTTGCAATGTTCCAGTATCATTTTTGGATTCAGATAAAAAAGCAATTTAAATGTTGGAAAAAGTAAAATTGGCTACATTGTATTATCAAAATAAACATAAAATATAACCTGATGATTATGTAAATGAGTGCTGCTACCCCCTCTAGGTATTTCAGAGCTTCCTCAACTTATCTGTATTCGGAACAAAAATCCCATTTCATTCAAATATTAGAACATTCTAAATGGTAGGAGGGAGATTCATGTGTTTAAGTCAGCTATCAGGATTATAGCTTCCTTGCCTGAATTTTTAAAACATTGCAGTCATTATCCAAGGCGATGGAGTAAGTCAATGAGGAAAAATCTAGCTCTCAATATACTGATCACTCACTTCTTTTTATTTATTGGTCCTAACAGGCAATTATCCCATTAAGGAGATTTCCCTTCAGTTTCTCATGTGAAGATGTGAGGAGCTTTATGTCTTCCCTCTACCCGATTAAGTAAAAACTGTGAAAGACTCAGAATCATTGCACCTGAGTTCAATCAGCAGCACCCTTTGCAGTTTCAAAGTAGAAAGGTTTAGCTGTTCAGTCCCCACTGCTGGAAAATTCTGCATTCCCAATTTAGAGTGTCAAAAAGCTATGGCTAATTATTCTCATGGCAACGATAATCAAAACCAATTATGATTCTTAAAAGAGCTAAGGAAACAAAAGTACAGATAAGACTCACAAAGATAAGTTAGGAAAGAGAAAAATGATTTTGAATGTAAGGAACCCGAATCCACAGAGACTTTTCCTTTTGGAAAGAATAACAATTAAAAATGTATGAAAAGTTGAGATTACCCCTATAAAATCTAGTAGAAGAGGGTTAGCCATCCTGTGTATTATCACAGTTATTCCCACATGTGGGGACCAGTCCCAGCTTCCTGTTTGTAACAGCCAAACCCCATCTTCTTCCCACTCCAAAAAGTATCCAAAAAATAAATGACCAGCAGCAATTCTAAGGAAATGAAAATTATAAAGGAAATATATTATTTGTTCAAGAAAGTTTATCTTTAGGAACCTTTATGGAAGCTAGTAAAAGTTACATCTTTTATAACCATGAATCATAAGTTAATGCTCTTATCCACAAAGGTACATAAACATAAGTTTCTATCTGTTTTACTTCTAAACATAGGGAAGATTTGTATTATGCTGCATTAGTAATAATAATAAGGAAAATCATCTAGATTATTCTTTTTGTCCATTCTTCAAATATTTGATAAACTAGTAAGTGAAAGTTTTTTACTTCAAAATTATTTCATGTCAGTTATAGTGATCAAAACAAGATGGAGTTTAATTTACAACCTACTGAGTCTACAAAAGACTCATATATAACCAGTACAGCCTAGGGTCTAGATGGAGGTATATATGAAAACTATAAGCTTGTTGAAACAGGGGGATATATTGTGAGGAAAGAGCCTTCTTTCTTTTGCTGTCTGTTTCCACAGGAAGACAAGTAATTTTCTCAGATTAGTTGTGAAATCTTCCATACAAGAAAGGCACCATTAGAGAGGACAGGTGTGTAAAGGGCAGCAGAAGTTTGTATCGCTTTGCTGGGTTCAGGTTCCTGCAACAAAGGACCAGAGACTGGGTGGCTTATAAACATTAAGCTTGATTTCTCATCATTCTTGAGGCTGGAAGTCTGAGCTCAAGGTACCAACAGGGTGGGGTTCCGGTGAGCACCCTCTTCTGGTCCCAGACTGCTGGCTTCTCACTGTACCCTCACATGATGGAAGGAAGGAGCTAGCTCTCTGGCCTGTTCTTGTAAGGGCACTAATCCACTTACCAGGGTGCCAGCTCTCGTGACCTAATCACCTCCAAAGGCCCCACTCGCTGATGTTATCACACTGGGGCTTAAGATTCCGACATGTGGATTGGGGGAGGGGAGCACAGACGTGCAGTCCATAATGCCCTGCAATTCACTTTTTGCAGTGAGGTAAGAAATAAGTGAAGAAATGCAGAAAGGAATGAATGAATCCACGAGTCAGAACTTGCTGCCTCTAACAGGCACATACATTATGGTTGCAGCAAGCACAGGACATACAGCTGCCCAGCATCCTTGGGAAGTGTTCCTGTAAAAGAACTAAATATTTAGTTGATTTACGTGGAAATCAGGCTACTTCTTTGCTATTTAGGCTGCGATGGTTTCATCCCATTTTCTATGAATCCTCTAGGTACTTTTGAAAATCACACCAAGAGACGTTGCTGCCATATGGCTGAGAGGCAGGACTTCCTGAAAGTGTCACCCAGAGTGGTTCATGGAGGATCCAAGCTGTGGGCTCCTCCCTTTTTCTCTCTGTGTCTGCTTCACTCCCCCACATCCCCACCCTCCTTCCGCTCCCCCCTCCAATTTTCTGTAGCTGTCAGGATTCTTTTATAGAAATAAGTGAAATGATAATGAGACAAGAGTTAGACGTGCTGCAGATGAAAAGAAAGACTTTAAGGAACTAAGAACAAGGAACGGCTGCCCCCTTTGAAAGCCCTAAAGAGGAGGAAGGAGGTAGATGAAGGGGTTACCCTGCCCAGGAAGATTTCTCCTTGCACATTTGACTTTCAAAAATGCCTCTGATCTTTTTGCCCAGGGAACTGGTGCTGAATTCAGCTGGGTCCAAACAAAGCTTCACTGTGAAGGCTGAAAGGAGTCTAGACCCCAGTGTTCTTTCCTTCCAGCCTGAATGGCCATGGCCTCTGAGTTGCCAATCACAACTCCTGACCTTGTCAAGAGATTGTTCATTGAAACCAGAGGCTGCAGTTATGTGGGTAGAATAAGGCCTTAAAAGTCTTAAGGTCTAAGGTACAGTGTGAGGACTAGCATTAAAAACACTGTTTTATAGACTGAAAATCCACTAAAAGAGTAGATTTCAGGTGTTCTCAGCACAAAAACATAACAAGGTAAATGAATGGTAAGGAAATGTATATGTTCCTTAGCTTAACTCTAGTAATCTTCTTATTAAATACGTATATATTAAAACGTTAGGTTGTGCTCCCTAAATATACACAATTCTCATCATTTTTAATTTAAATAAACATTTTTAAATTTAAAAAAGAGAGAGAGAGAACAGATACTTTCCCACTTCCTGATTTTTATGCCATAGCCAGTTGGTTGGCTGTATTTAGAGAGGATATTCTGGTCTGCTCCTTTCCACACCCTTGGAATCCAATTTAGAGTTAAAAAAAAAAACCAAAAACCCCAGAGATGATCATCATAATAGCAAGTATTTGTATAATGCCGTACATTTTATAAAATATATCCATCTGCATCTCCTTTGGTTTTGGGGGTGCTTCTTTTTCCCTCAACAACCTTATGAACCTTGTGTTGCTATTACCATTTTTCAAATGACAAAATGGTCAAAGTTACCTAGTTAGTAAGTGGGAGGGTCAGTTCTGAAACCTTGGCTTTCCAATTTAAAAAATCTTATTTGGTAGATGACACGTCTTAGGCTGGAGAACGATCAGTTACTTGCCTAAGACCTCTGCCTAAAGTTAGAGGTAGAACAGTCACTGGAACCCTGGGCGCCCTCATCCTAAGCAGGCAGCCCTGCCTCTCTGCATTCTGGTTGAAGAGATTGTTCTGGCATGAATATGCATGCTGTTTACTGAGATAAGGGGGCCTTGGAGGAGGAGATTACAGGCTTTTAAGTTTGAATATGATGAGGTTGACCTGTCTGAAATAGAGTTAAATGGAATTCCATCAGGTATATGGAACTAGTGTTCATGGAAGATATTTGGACAGGAGATATAGACTTGGAATTCATGAGTCAGAGAGAAATTGAATCCAGAGGAATGGATAAAAATACCCAAGGGAAGTGCATTGAGTTAGAAGAGAAATGGATTTAGAGTTCAGTGGTGGGGAATGACAGCATTTAAGGCACAGGCAGGAGGTAATGTCTTTGAATAAGGATGAAAAGAAATAACCAGGTGACTGGGTAAATTGGAAGAGAGTTTGTGTCTGCAATCATGATTTTTTTTTTTAACTTCCAAAAATAAGTTTTTATAGCTCATACAGCAGCAAAGGCTGACCTGACCTGAGGACAGAATAATAAATTCCAGGGCATCTCTTGATTTATCACCAAGAGACATATCTGGGAAAGCACGTAGGATTGCGTAAACAAACCATAATTCTGTGTCATTCTAAACTTATTCATGTTATGCATCAGTGAAACTAGAGTCAAAGGGGTAGTGATGGCTTTAGCCACCCTGCCTTTATCAAGACCTAGTGAGGACAGGGCTCTCTCAGTAGTTCCCATGGCAGCGGGTACTGATTTGGATTTATTTGTCTCTTCCTATGAGAGCTCCATGCTGAAGGGGCCAAAAAGCCCTTGCTAACAGTGGCTCATCCAACACTACATATAGGAACTAAGGGATAAACATGGGAAGGATTTGAGATACCCCTGACCCTATTATAAAGTTGATTTGAACCCAAATTTTATATATCAAGTTACTCCCTGTAGTCTCACCTGGTATGTAAAGCATGGTAGTGACCTGGAGCCCCAGAAAGTAATGTGAGCTCAGAGACACACTAAAAGCTCTGGCTGGATGTTCCCTCACCCCCCTCTCCAGTTATCCTGTCTGTTACTCACCAGTTTTACAGAGCCCTTACTAAAGGTTGCCCCGACACCTGCTTCTTTAATTCTGGGTTTGTGAACTGACTCACATTAGAGAATTATGTGAGGAGTTGTGACTTGAACAAGGTCTTTTAAACCAGGCTCTCATTCAGCCAAACTGGAATTTTCTCATCATGTGAGTCTCATAGAAAAACTCCTGGTGGGTATACATCTCTCTGACCCTATGGATTCCATGAACACACAGTCCCAGGTAGGGAGGGGCTGGTCTGCTGCCTGTCACAGTCACCACACACCCCTTGCCTCTGCCAGCCTCGTGCCATTTTTGGGGCCTCTACCACCCAAAAAGCCTGCTGTCCCCTCTGCACGTCAAGGAGGCCGTTTCACCAGTGAAGCCTCCCACTCGGCAGCAGCTACGAGCTACCAAAGGCAGCCAAGAAATTCATGTCAAATTGCTGGCTCACAGACCTCATCTCCCACAGTATTTCTCACAGCTTCAGGGTGGTTCTTTTAGGTCCTCCCAGGGGCCATAGCTTGTTCTTGGATGGGAGGGAAGATAGGCAGGGATAAATCCATTCTGGCACTCCTTTCTCTGTGGATGTTTGGATAATTTTCCCATTATTCCAAAAAGTTTCTGATGTAGTGTCTTCACTGAGACATTTTTTTAAAGAGAGTGGGATTTGGGTTCACAAAGTATAGGTGGTGTAGACTTTCAGCAGAGCCAGGCTCTATGTTGTTGGGCGCTGTGCTCTGGATGGGGACACGTGCTTTGATGAGGGTGTGGACAGACTGACATTGAGCTGGACGGCTGCTTATAGTTGGGCAGTCGGCTTTAAGCTGCCGTGGTTTGGGTGTCAGAGGCTTTAAATTAGCAGACATGGGTATTTTGACCTCAGGGGCTGACTGCCCTTTGTACTCTACAGGTAAGTGCCTATTTCTGTACAAGGAGAGATTCAAGTAAAGGCCCCCAGGTCTCTACAAAGCACAGGTCACAGATCAGAGCCAAGAGGCAGGTGATGGAAGTCAAGAAGGGGCAGGCTTTGGCCAAAAAATGGGGCCTAGAAAGAAAAGATCAGCCTCATGGGTTGTTAGCAAGCTCATACCCCTTCTTCAGTGTCAGGACTTCAGGATGAACCCTGCCTCAGTTTATCGCCTTAGTTTTTTCCAAGGAGATAAGATTGTAACTAATTGATATTGGTATCCAGAGTGGATCTTTAATGAACACCCACTCCTCTACATGACAAAATTATTTTTCATAGCAGCCATGGAAGAATCAGTACAATCATTATTTTTGTTTGTTCTGTAGTTGTAAAGCAATTAACAAAAGGAAGAATACATTTCTGTTTTAAAGATATTACTGAAATTCAAGAAAATATTTCATGTGTGAATGAACATTTAGGCTTGACAAACAAAAATGCTACATCTCACAGTTGGCATTCCATTTCATTCTTGCAAACATTAAACACAAATGAAAACTTCAGTGTTTGCAGACAGAATTAAAGAAACCAAGTTGATTTCTGTGTCTTTGCAATAGCTATGCCATCCTGCTTATCTGGATCTATAGTTTAAATGTAGGATTATGTAATACCACGAGGGTATTTGGGGATACAAATTGCACTTGAAACAAACTCGAACAATTCCCAACATGTACATACTTGCTTTTGAAACAAAAGTATGTAGATCAGTCTGTATATGTCAGGGGCTAATCATTTACATGGGGGTACTCAGAACTACTTTCCAGATAAAACACAATGTTTATTTAAGGATAAGTAAAAATATGTGATTTTAGAGCTTATGTATTATTGAAATTTAGTGGTAGAAATTGTTTTGAACTTAGAACAACAAAAGATTTTATCATAAAGGGATATTTTATCACTGACATTGTTTAGAATTGCTGGCAAATGGTAATAATAAAAAGCAGACTGACTTTAATAAGTTTTATTATGGTTCTTAATTTTCTTAAAGCATTAAGAAATGGTTGAAACCAGGCAGACTGCCCCCCACCACCCTGCTCTTGGTCTGTCGGCAGTTAAGCAAGAGTTCCATGGTAGGGAAAACAATGTTTTTAATAAGCCTTTTCAGCATGAAGAATGAGAAAAAAGAATTGCTGTTTTTAAGTTAGTTTATCAGGACAGATTTTGAGCACCATAGTGAACATGTCTAGAGTTGCAGTTGTAAATGACTAAATCCTGGCCTAGGGAGAAAGAGTGGATGGGGGAAGCTGGTCAAAGTCTTTCCTGATCCAACACTCCTGAGATTATATGAATGTTTTCCAAGGCCAGAGTTCAGTATTAGCAAGCATAGTTGAGTAACAGATGAAAACTCTGCTTACCTAGGGGTCTCTACCTGGAGGGTGCTTATCTAGATAGTTGATGCATTTGCCTCCATTTTACCCATTACTTCCTTTCTAGGGCTGTTCTTCAGCTGGGCAGGGAACCAGCTGCTGTCTACTGGGCCCTTAGAAACATGTCACTGTTACATCCAGAATTCATTCAAGTAATCCTGTAAAAATGTAGAATCAGCTCTGTCTACCCCAGTTGGCACACTTAGTCAAGGAACCCTGATTGATTCATCTCTATTGATAAACTCAGCCAAATCCAAAATAATGTTCTACCCTCTTTGCTTGAGTCTGTTTTCACATATATTTCTGAGGTTTTTGCAGAAAATGTTTAAAAGTTTTACAATTTAGGGCATTTGTCAGTTTTCTCCTCCCAAGGTGAAGTTTGTACTTGCGTGCTTCTGGGGCACACCAGGATCTGGTGCTAATCGGTAGTTTTGGAACTGATGCTGGTGGTAAGGCATTAGGAGAATTGGCTTCCCCTGGCAGGTGACCATGAATAAAGCCATTCCTAGGTCTTTGGAGGGATGGATAAGTCACTCCAGATAAGAAAAGGGAAGATAGTCATTTCTCAAAGAGAGTTAACACGCGTTTGAGTGCCACAGAGTGAGGGGTTAGGAATAGTTCAGAGAACTCTGAATGTTCTCCATTTCCTTAGGATACCATTTCAGTTCTCAAGGTCATACACTTCTCTAGTGAACACCCTAAAATTCTCATGGGAGACCCAGACTGTAAATTTAAGTGAGCCTACAATCATGGGGCCCATTGGATCAGCCTTTTTGATGCAACAAGAAAAAAGATATCTTAACCTCCATGGGAAGGCTGACATGAGAGAGTCTTTTAACACAGTCATTTAAAAAAAAAAAATCTCTTTTAGCACAGTCACAAAAAATCAGTCTATAACCTGTTTGGAGGATTTAAGAACTTCAGGTTGGCCATCATGTTTCTTTAGCTTCCTGGAAGTTTATTAGAAACAGGCACCCAAATCCACAGTCCTGGAATTCAGCCATCCCTTTCTGGAAGGGTCCACTCCCCAGAGTTTTGCCTTGAGTGGCACTTCACTGCAGGTGACCACAGGCAAGAATTAGATTAGTTTCTTCACCACTGCTTGCCATGAAGTGCTAAGGTCAAGTTTCTAATACGAGATGATTTTTATTGCCTTCAGCTCTAAGCAAGCCAGAAAACCGATTCGAGCTCTCCTCCATGATGGTTTGTTCTGTGCATTCGCTCCTGGAACCAATTTCTGTATCAGCCTGAAAGGATTTTCATTGCTAAATGATTCAAGCAGAAAATAAAGGTTTTGAACGGTTATTAGGGGGTTCATAGACTTACTGGAAACACTGGAGAACTAAGCAGAGAAAACTAGAAAAAACAAAGGGGCTTTTGATGAAAAGAATGTCCAGATCCATTCTGGTGGGATATAGCTGAGCACGGGATACCAGAGTTTGCTCTGTGTCTCTGAGAGGCCTCAGAGGCCTCCGCTGACACCCTCACCACTACTGTGGTCATACATTTCTAGCTCCAAATTCAAGATGTATCCATTGGTCTGACACATACTCATGGCCTTCCGTCTCCCACCCTATTTGACATTGGCCCAGGGAAGCTACAAAAGCAAGACATTTGGGTTGTTAGTTTCTAAGTCAAGAGGCAAATTCTGCTTCCCACCAGACAGTGTAAGATGGGAACTCTCTAAACGTTGGGAAGAGGGCTGCCCAAAACTAGCCAATGTTTACTATGCCCTTGTACTCTGCTCCACCCACACCAGCCACCTTCTTCCTTTCCTGGAACATTCCAAGCACCTTCTCTTTTTAAGACTCTGCTGCTAGGGCTCTCTTCCCCACATCTTCCTATGGCTGGCTTCTCCCCATCAGGCATGTCCCACATTAAATACCATCTCTCCCAAGTGGCCTTCCTCTGCTGCCCTGTCTAAAGGAAAGGGACTGCCCTGATCCGTCTCCATCAGTCACTCTCTACCCCATTACTCAGATTTCTTTGCCGCATCCCTTCTCCCTATCTGAAATGATCTCAAGTATGTATTTATGTGCTTATCACTTGTCATTGCCATCTAGAATGTAAGTAGCATGAAGTCAGAGACCTTGCCTATGCCCTGATTTATCAAGATCCCAGGCTGACGTAGGCCTCGGACAGAGCTGGGATACAGGGATTGCCCATAACTCTCTTATATATTATAATTGGCTTTCATTTTTCCTAAAAGTGGGCTCAGTAAGGGGCGTCAGCTCCCAAGCTCAGCCTGAATGTAAATAATGCATGATTGTGAAAGACTTTGAAAATATAAAAGACCACATCAGTTCTAAATCTTATTCTCAATGCATGCAGATTGTTCTGTAGGTACCATTTTCTGGCCAATAAAACTACACATTATATGTGATGTAGAGGTCCTACTGAGTAAATCACCATTTCAGCATATACTGATTTATGGCAATTTTTTGTTGAAATGATGAACTCTGCATGCCTCTATGGTATGTGCCTTTGACATGCACTGGGCAGTGTTCCAAATGTCAAATCAACATCTGGGGGTTTTACCATTCACCTTAGGGAATTAAATACATTTTCTGAAGTTTCTGAAGGCGTCCAAAAACATGAAAACATCCTAAAGGCAAGTCTCAGTGATTCTGAGACACCAGGTAAAATTTTCAAGGGTTTCTTGATAGGAAAATTACCATACCGTGCTTCTAAAATGGCATAAAATCATATCACTGAGTCAATGATAATTTGCTTGAAGCAATTATATCTTGGCTTTTGGAGTCTCAATTTGACCAAAAGACAGATGTGTATTGTTCAAAGACCCAAGGCTGAAATCCATGAGGACTCTCATTTCTGCCATTACCTAAATGTATGATCTTGGGAAGTCACTTTACCACTATCAACCACAGAATATTGGGTAAAATAACCTCTAAGTCCCATGGTACTAATACCCCAGCTGTTTGAGCTCTAGGAAATAACCTCTCTATACCCCGTGTGGTGAAGTTGGTGGAAACCTCTTCATGATTCCGAGTTGAAACTTGGTTTGATTTCAAAAAACATCATGGCACAACCTGTTTTTTGACATTTATTTCTCCCCATCTGAATCAGAAAAGTGATCTCTTTCTAGGAGATTTCTCCCTTCAAAGAAGTATAGTTTGTTAACTAAAATCAGGTAAATATTTGAGATTTCCATTCTGGAGCTGACTTGGTCTGTTTCTAAATAGCCAACATTATGAACTCGGGCAAAGGCTGTTGAAATCCCCTTCTGCTTGCTGCCTCATTTAGCTTTGACACAGAGGAGATTTGCCATCATCTTTAGAAATTCCTTCTCTCTTTTTTTGGCACTGCAGAAAATCATCTACATTTTTATGATTTTGCTTTATTAGTGATTCCAGTGGAAGCCCCTGATGTTTCTGTAAGAAACTCCTGATTCGCTTTGGTTGATTCGCTCCCAGGAGGAGAAAGATGAAATTCCATGAGAGAAGCTCTGGTTTTGCTTTAAGGGGAAGGCAGCTGGGCTCAGGTGCCGAGTTGATAAGGAGCAGAGAACTGGGCACCATCCAAGCAGAAAACTCAGAGTCCCAAAAATTGCTAAGGCAGAGAAAGGCATAAGACACACGTGACTTGTTCTGAGCATATGTGATTAAGCCAGAGAAGAAAATTTAAGGGAGAGACTGCTTTCTTGTGCCAGTTAGAGCTCCTTATAGCAATCATTTGACAGGCAAACCTATATCACTTGAGATTTCTAAAATACAACATGTCTCTCACATATGGCATAGGGTATTTTTATCCCCAAATCCACACTGTCTCAAATGAGAAATTGTAAAGAGAAAACCATAGCGGTATTTTAGGGGTAAATCTGGTCCCTTGGAGACCCCTGTGTCTCTCCTGCCCCATCCCTGTCCACCCCACTGAGAACTGTGACCTGTACTCCCCTTATATCTGCTCCCAATATTTATAATTATTTATTTTAAATTGTCAAAATTCACTGATCATACATCAAATGTCTGCTTCAATAGGTCACAGAAAGTGTTGTCGCTGTCAATTTGCTTGTGGCAAGGTTTTCAAAATGATGAGGCCCAGAGATACTGTAAATTTCCATCACATGCTGCCGTTGTAAAAGAAAAAACTGAAGTGGACATCGAAACATACATTGTCCCTCCAGGAATAAACTCTCGATGAGGAAGCTGTTCAACTCCAAGCTAAGGCCCCTACCAGTATGAGTATTCCATGATGACACAGCTTTTCCGCAAAACACACCACCATTTAAAACTCCTCTTCAGCTGCTGCAGGAACACAAACAGAACTCAGGCATTTCAGTGTCCCCTACAGGCTCACGATAGATTCTTCAAGGAGTTACTGACTCGCCTCAGATACTGTGACATGTGGCGACTCACACAGCATTGAGGGAAGCTCCATGACCCCGGAAGCCTCTGGCAGTCCTATTCTTTCTCAACCACATTTTTAAGTCACTGTGTCCCTGATATTCATCTGAATTGGCCCTTATCTGTTTCCAAGAACCCATTCCCCTGGGTTGGCCACGTAGAGCCCATTCCTCATTTCCTGTGTTTTGGGGGGTGGGGGGGTGTTGAATGGGATGGTCCCTCTGGAGCCACATTCAATGGTGACATCCTGAAGGGCTAGCTGCGGAAGCACAGGCACCTCTACCCCGTCCTGTTAGGCTGATGGAAAAATGCATATGGTGGTTGGTCAGCATTTAGTGTGTTTTTCTGGATGCCTGGTTTGACTCTAACTACTGCCAACTAGCTCAGGGAGAGGGGAACTTGAACATTTTGGTTGAAATTCTCCAACATACAAAATGCATATGATAACAGTGGAAACTGTCTCAAAGCTGTGGCAGGGGCTAAGTGGATTAAAATATATAAAATTTGAACATGTTTAGAACAGTGCCTGGACTGTAGTAAGCATTTTATGTGTGTTCACTATCATTATCATGTGATACAGCAACATTTGACTGGTTAGTCATTCTTAGGGGCTTTGTACAGTGTCTATGATGATTACAAATTTCACTCCATCTGTAACATGACTCTGTGAGGTTAGTAGGAAAGATCCACTTGCCCCCTTTACTGATGAAAAATAGATCATTGATCTATTTGGTATTTCTAACTGCATGCTATGAAGTTAGATGGAAGTAGGGAAATTATACCAATATTCATGTTTCTTGAGTGCCTGCAACTGGTCAGACATGGTGACCAGTCCAAAGACAACAGCTGAAGAATACCTTCTGAAGTTTAGGTTTCTAAGCGTTGTATATTTAATTAGGAATACATAATGTAAGCAGATATTTTATTAAAATCATTGTGCTATAAGGGTTGTTTACTATAGCTATGGTGATCTAGGAGAGAGAGTAAAGACTTGCCTGGGGAAATCAGGAAAGGCTTCACAGAGGAAGTGATATTTTTGGATGGTCTTTGAAGGAAAAGTCAGATTTCTCTAGATGAAGAAAGAAGCAATGGAGGGCATGTTTGTTGACTTCTAGTGAGATTTCTTCTCATGACTGGTCTGTTCTCATTGGTTAATAATACATTTTACATTTGGGTCTATGATCCACTTTGAGTTACTTTTTTGTGAAGAGTGTAAGGTCGGTGTCTAAATTCTTTTTTTGCACATGAATGTCCAGTTTTTCCAGCACCATTTGTTGAAGAGACTACCTTTGCTCCATTGTATTACCTTTGTTCCTTTGTCAAAGATCAGTTGGCTGTGTGTATGTGGGCCTATTTCTAGGTTCTCTCTTCTTTTCCATTGATCTATTTGTCTATTCTTTTACCAGTTCCACTCTTTCTTGGTTACTTTAGCTTGACAGTAAGTCTTGAAGTTAGAGAGTGTTAGTCTTCTAATTTGTCCTTCTCCTTCAAGAGTATGTTGGCTCTTCTGGGTCTTTTGCCTTTCCAAATACACTTTAGAAACAGTTAGTTTGATATCCATTAACTTACTGGTATTTTGATTGAGATTTCCTGTGATTTTTTTTATAGTGATTAAAACTGTACTGTCCAATTGAGTAGCCATGAGCCACAAGTGACTAGTGAGCCCTTGAAATATAGCTAGTCTGAGTTGATATATGCTATGAGTGTAAAATACACACAGGATATTGAAGATCACAGATACAAAATAATGAAAAGTATATTACTGTTTTTGTATGGCTTACATGTTGAAATGACTATATTTGGTATATGTTCATAGAATAAAATATACTATTAAAATTAATTTTCCCATTTCTTTTTGCTTTTTCTTGATATGGCTCCTAGAAAATATAAAATACCCTATTTGGCTAATATTATATTTATGTTTAATAACAGTGCTTTAGAGAGCCTGGGAGGGCACCTGTATTCTCTCTTCATTAAAGCTCTTACCTGGTTGGAGCAGCTAAAGTAGTTCACAGAGGAATAACTTTAGTGTAGACCTGGATATCCTGCCAGCATTTCCAACTGACCTACATGAGTCCTCGGAAATCTCTTAGCTCTGTTTAAATTACCTTCATTCCATGAAGACATCTTAAACTTACTTAAAAACCCCCTTACTTAACTTACTAACTATGGCAGACAGTACAGAATATTTCACTTAAATGGCATTCTCAACTCTTGTCTTTCCTATTGCTTTATACTTTGAAGGATATACATTAAAAAAAAAAGTCTCCCCAGGTAGCTCAATAGGCCCAAATAACAGTTTTAGCCAATGAGACATGTCTAAAGCCTACTGAGGTATGTTTCAGTAAAGTGTTTGGCTTTAGGACAAAAAAAGGGTAGCTGCAGCTCCTGAAAACCCTGCCCTCCTCCTTTTCATCTCCACTGCAGGTGTGTGGCTAACAGTGACGTGCCTACGAAGGAAAGGCCAAGAGAATCACATAGATCTTGTGTGTCTGTAAGCTACTGAATCAATGTCAACAATCACTCAGCTTCAGACTTCTTGCAGTATGTGGAATAACCTGCTAGTTGTATGAAATTCTGTTAAATAGTTTGCCTGTTACTTGTGGCTGAACATATTCCCAACTGATGCACACAAGCAGTTCTTCCCTGGGTGTCCAGATGGAAGCTTGGTGGCATGGATGACTGCCTCCTCTTCACCAAAACCTGAAATCTGTCATCAAGCCCTTTGTTATCTGTCCCATGTCCTCCAATCTTTTCAAGCTCATTCTCGACACCACAGTACAATCCCTAGATCCCTAGAGCTCTTAGATGAAATGAGAGATGCCAGTTGCCTCTTAAAAGCTTTTAAAATGATTCTCCATTTCTAATCAGGTGAAGGTCAAATGGCCTAATTTGGCAAGTAATTCAAGGTTCTCCAAAATCTGTTCATAATTTACATTTCTAGACTTAACTGTCCCGTCAATGTACGTATACATTTTATTCCTTCACATCATATTTCTCAAGTGTCTCCCTAAATATTTATGTTACTCCTCCACATCCTTGGTTATACCTCTCCCTCTGTCTGGAACACTGCCATTCCATGGCGCTGTGGAAAGCCAGCCCATCTTTTAAAAGCCAGATGACCTGTTACACTGCTCTAGTCACACTTTCTGATTCCTCCCCAGTCAAAAGTGATCTCTCCTGTCCTGCAGCTCTTTTGGTCACATACACATTTTACTAAAACCCATGTTATGTAACAAGCACTAGGCTAGGTATTAGCAGTTGAACAATGAGTAAGACACAGTCCCTGCCATTAATGTCCCTACAGACGTATGGAAGAGACAGAAAAATATAATTTCAATATGTAAAGGTCACTTAGCTCAGCCTTGGAGGGTCAGCCTTTGTGACGGTGATGACCGAGGCAAAAGGACGAGTTAGTAACCAAGTGAAGAAGCAGGCGAGTTCATTCCAGACAAAAAAAGCAGTGTTGAGCAAAAGCAAAGAGACAAGAAACACCATGCTGGGTTTAATGAACTATAAGCAATTTGCTGTTGCTGAAGTTTTCTTTCAGTCAATGACCGAACTTTATAGAGATGAAAGGCAGTTGATGGACTAAAAATGTCCTCAGATTTGATTTGGTGGCAAACACTTTTTCTAATATCATAGTCCTTTTTATAACAGGGCTATTAAGTAATGCTTCACTTAATTTTTATTTTTTTAAAGAAAAACAAAATGCAAAACGACCAATATATGTAACGGTGTAATTGTCAATCTGTTTTCTGTTTTTGCACACTTTGAATTCTCTACAGAATTCGATCCCTGATGGGTATTTATTATAAGAAAATGAGAAAAAATATTTACAAAAATATAAATCTTTATTTACTAAACTATGCAAGGATGTAATACCTCCATGTAATGATGAAGAGATCATATTGTTACACTGTCATGTGGACTTGTTCTTGAGAAAAGAGTTGGTTCATTAAGGTATTAATAACAGCTGTAAAAGATCAGGTCTAATATCTCAGTTGCTCAGCACAAGAAAAGTCTGTTTCTAGGGTCCTTACCAGAACAAAGCAAGCCTTTCCACTTGAATGGTTCTCTTCCAAGGAGTGATTTGGAGATCCTTCTCACTCTGCCTTAAGGCTACCTTCTTCTTCAACACTTGTCTGCTAGGTTCACCTTTTCAGTATTCTAGCAGCACGGGAAAAGAAAAGGTCGTACCAATCTTGTATAGAAGGTAACTTCTATGCACTACCTGGTTTCTGCTCCAGTTGCTTTGTTTGGAACTCCCAAGTATAAGGGAGGTTTGGAAATGTGGTTGCGTTGTGAGTCTTAGAAACATAGAAAGTGAGTTTAGTGATCAGCAAACAGTTTGGGCCACATGAGACAGTTAATGGGTCAATTAATTTACCCCAGTGGACATGTGATGACTTTGTGCTAAAAATTTAAGGGGTTAATATATTGTCTCAGAAGAACAAAACTGCCTCTTATATCACTTTTTCCTCTAAAGGCATTTAATTTTATTCATTGAGTGATTCACTCACTTGTTAATTTCAACAGCCATCCACTAAGCACTTAACATAAGCTACGGATAATATTAGGAGTGATTGCCAAGAGACACAAATCAGAGATATTGATACGGAATAATTTGTCTCCCCATCTGGCAGAATGCTTTTCCCAAATAGGTGCTCAGTAAGCATTTGTTGAAATAATTATTCAATAAATGATCAATCCAACATTGCAAAATGCACTGTTAGAGGGATGGAATAATTACCACAGAGGTGATGGAGCTAACAATATTTTATATTATATTGGGCTATCTGAATTCCAAAAAGCTGCCCTGGGTGTATTTTGGCTATTTGTTGGAGAGATAAAAACCTCTTGTACTGATTTGCTTCCACTGTTCATTAATTCCTTAGCTAAATACTAAAACACCTAGAACAGTGCCAAATAGCAAAGGAACACTCAATTATATGCTATTTAATGAGAGTGGTGACAATAAAAGTTACAAGTCTGGAAAATGAATAGCAATGCAATGATCCCATTTTAACAAGCTGGATTGTTCTTCAAAATTGCTACATTTAGGAATTGGGACTTTTTCTTTCTTTCTTTCTTTTTTTTTTTTTTTGGCTTTTTTAAAAAAGTATTTTCTAAAGGAATAAGAGAGTTTTTGCCATCTAGTATGGCATTTATAATTCTTTTATTGATAATAGATTCTTTCTGAAAGCCACATGGGTGTTAGTGAGGTAACCATAAACAGGAAAATCTGTGAATTTCTGTCAAGGGAGCTTAGATCAGTCAACTTACCAGCTTACAGAATTTTTAGAGGTAGGGAGTATTGTAAGATCAGCAAGAAATATGTTTTATTAATGTGGCATAATAAATGTATGCTTTAGTATACTCTCTCTTCCAAATGATATAGATACAGAGTAATAATAAATAACAACCTAACTAAAATAGTTGCTAGGTTGTCTCTAGCCTTATAAAGAAGGTAGGGTATTTCCATCCATGCTAAGAGTACAAAAAACTGAAAGCTGTAAGAGGTAGACAGTGGTACCTAGGGTCTTGGCTCCCACCAGGGAACAAAGCCTATGAGTACGCATTCAAGAAGGACTGATAAGTTGAATACCTGCACTTAAACCTAGGGGTTGGAGTGGTACTTAGCTACATACAGGAAGTGAGGGAAGGTATATCTCACTGGTAGAGCACATACTTAGCATCCTGGGTTCAATCCCCAGTGCCTCCATTAAAATAAACAAACAAACAAACCTAATTACCTCCTCCCACAAAATAAAAAATAAATTAATTAATTTAAAAAAATGCAAGAATACCAGACAGCCTGGAACAGCTACCACCGCATAGGTACATGACTTTATAGGACACTCTGGGCCTAGGAAGGCCAGAAGACAGTGATGAACTCTGATGCCAAGAAAGTGAGACAGAATAGCATCTACTCTGTGAGTAGGTGTGTAAATATCCCAATATCATTGCAGAGAAGGATCCCCAAACTTCGTTTGGGAGCTACAAGCCATCAGGAAATAAAGTTTTAGATAAGAAAGGGGATAGTGAGAAGGAAAAAATTAAATTTAAAACATAAATTTTTCCACTTAAAATAGATCCCTAAGCAAATTTCAAATATATTTAAAAAATACTAAGATGAACACCACAGAATTAACTATAGGCACAGATTTAATTTCAGTTACAATAGTTTATTTAAAGAATTTGGAAAAGCTTTAATATTAAGTAGAACTTTAATGCTCAAAATGATAAAGGAACAATTTTAAAAGAAATATTTATATATAAAACAATATTTTTGTTCCTTAAAAATACGCAAAGATCATGTAACAAAACCAGAAATGATATAATAGAAGATTTTTTAAAACCCTATTTATATATTAAAAGTGAAAAACATTCTTTGAAATTAAAAAAAAAATATTAGATAGCATAAAAATATCTGCCAAAGAGAATATTGATGAATTGGAAAATTCACCCAAAATTGAACAGAAATAAAGTGAGTTCAGAAATATGAAAGGTTAATAAATTTCTAAGGAGAACACATCAAAATATCAGCACATTTTTATTGGATTTGCAGAAAGACCATGATGGTTAATTTCATGTGTCAACTGGCTAGGCTATAGTGTCCAGTTATTTGATCAAACACCACCTGAGATGATTCTGTGAAAGTATTTTGCAGATGTGTCTCACATTCACTATTGGATGTCTTTAAGTAGAGCAGATTACCTCCATAATATGGGTGGGCCTCATCCAATCAGTTAAAGACTTAAGAGCAAAAACTGAGGTCTCCCAGAAAAGTAGGAATTCTGCCTCAAGACTGTAACAAAGAAATCCTACCTGAGTGTCCAAATTTGGCTGACCCTGTGGGTTTCAGACTCAAGGCTATAACATCAACTCTTACCTGAATTTACAGCCTGCCATCTTCCCTATAAGTTCCTGACTTGCCAGCTCCCACAATCATATAAGCCAATTCCTTAAAACAAATCTCCCTCTCTTTCTGCATATATACTTTTGGTTCTGCTCCTCTGGAGGACCATAACTGAAAAAATAGAATGGAGAAGATGGAGTGAAACCAACATTTAAATAGCTTATGTGTGGCATTTTCCCACGAGTGATCAAGACAAGAGTTCCCAGATTAAAAGTGGATTCCAAAATTTGAATAGGATAAATACAGAAAAATCCACACATATTTACTGAAGTTTCAAAATACTAATCTTAAGAAAGAGGAAGGAAGGAAGGTAGGTAGGAAAGAAGAAAGAAATCAGAGTGAAAATTCACATTACTTAAAAAAGATGACAATTGGATAAACAATGGAAGATTTTTTAATCATTTTTTATTGATTTATAATCATTTTACAATGTGTCAAATTCCAGTGTAGAGCACAATTTTTCAGTTATACACGAACATATATATATTCATTGTCACATTTTTTTCTCTGTGAGCTACCAGAAGATCTTGTATATATTTCCCTGTGCGATACAGTATAATCTTGTTTATCTATTCTACAATTTTGAAATCCCAGTCTATCTCTTCCCATCCCCCAACCTCTTGGCAACCACAAGTTTATATTCTATGCCTGTGAGTCTATTTCTGTTTTGTATTTATGCTTTGTTTGTTTGTTTGTTTATTTGTTTTAGATTCCACATATAAGCAATCTCATATGGTATTTTTCTTTCTCTTTCTGGTTTATTTCACTTAGAATGACATTCTCCAGGAGCATCCATGTTGCTGCAAATGTCATTATTTGTCAGTTTTTATGGCTGAGTAGTATTCCATTGTATAAATATACCACTTCTTCTTTATCCAGTCATCTGTTGATGGACATTTAGGCTGTTTCCATGTCTTGGCTATTGTAAATAATGCTGCTATGAACATTGGGGTGCATGTGTCATCCTGAAGTAGGGTTCCTTCTGGACATATGACCAGGAGTGGGATTCCTGGGTCATATGGTAAGTCTAGTCCTAGTCTCTTGAGGAATCTCCATACTGTTTTCCACAGTGGCTGCACCAAACTGCATTCCTACCAGCAGTGAAAGAGGGTTCCCTTTTCTCCACAGCCTCTCCAGCATTTGTCATTTGTGGATTTTTGAATGATGGCCATTCTGACTGGTGTGAGGTGATACCTCATTGTAGTTTTGATTTGCATTTCTCTGCTAATTAGTGATATTGAGCATTTTTTCATGTGCCTATTGATCATTTGTATTTCTTCCTTGGAGAATTGCTTGTTTAGGTCTTCTGCCCATTTTTGGATTGGGTTGTTTATTTTTTTCTTATTGAGTCGTATGAGCTGCTTATATATTCTGGAGATCAAGCTTTTCTTGGTTTCATTTGCAAAAATTTTTTAACAATGGAAGATTTAATCACAGCAATGACAAGAGACCAGAAAACAACTATAAGCCCCTGAGGGAAAAATACCCTAAACAAAGAATCTTTATACTCAGCCAAATTATCATACAAAAATAAAGATATTTTCCAAAATTTGTAAGAGACTTAACCAAACATCAGTTCCTCAATAAAAACATTAGTAAAGAATTATCTCAGAAAGAAGAAAAATAAACAGGTTTGAAGGCCTAGGGCTTAAGAATCAATGATAAAGTAGAACTTGATTTTTAAAAATAGGTTAATTTAAATATTAAGTGTAAAAATTAAGGATTGCAGATTTTGCGTAAACTAGTAAAAAAAAAATTTAGACAATATCAGCAAAGGCCAAGGAACATTTAATTGGTAATTAAATCTTGCTGAGTTCTGTGTTATGTTTGGAAGGAGATGGGAATACTAAATATGACTTAGAATATTTAAAAATCATGGTTATCTATATATTTGAAAATTAATGTGTAACTTCTAAAAGAATGTAAATGAAATATGTTGCTTCTTAGCCAGCAGAGACAAAAGTTTGGAGTATAAGAAAACAAAATGTAGGAGGAGAAAATGAAGCAAAAAAGAAAAAGTAGTTGTCTGAAAATAAGAAGTTAGAAGTGAATCTAGATAAAACAATCATAAAAACATAAATGCTTATAAGAGATATGCCTAACACAAAACCAAATTTAAACACTAAGTAGACAGAGTAGAAAAATATTAAACCAAAGGTAGTCGGACTGACATATTACCATCAGCAAAATAAAATTTAAGTTGAAACACATCATTCTGGCAAAAAAAAAAGGGAAATCATGTAACAAAGAGAAAGTTACTTCCAGGAAGATGTCATGTGCTTATATAAACAGTTAGATCTACCTTTATTTTTAGGAGATTTTTAATATTTCTCTAACAAAAACTGAAAAAAGCACACAAAAAATTCTTAAGGGTACAGAAAATGTCAACTGGAAAATTAGTGAGCTTGATATAACCACAACAAAATAGAACCCCACACCCAACCTACAGAGAAAGTACTTTAACTATCTATTTTCTATTCCATGTGTTCTTATTTGTTGTTTTTTATATAATTGCACAGGTTATACTTATAGAATAATGATAAAGAATAGTGATATTAGTGGGTGTTCTTGAATTCAACGGGGATGCTTTTAAACATGATACTTATTTTCACTCATATATACATTTATTTATTCTTGTTGATAGTCTGTTTCTCTTTCGCTAAGAGATTTTTTTTTCTTTAAAAATGCAAATAGATCTATTATCATGTTCTTTTGTGTCCTATGGTTATTATCTTACTATATTTCCCAACATTGATCTGCCCTTATGTTTCTCACCTGAAGCCCATTTCATTTTGTACCATTTCTATTTACAATGTGCTACTGAGTCTAATTTTGCTAATATTTTATTTTATATTTTACATAGATATTAATAATTCCTTAATTCAGTATTTTGATTTCCTTCTCTCCTTTCACTGGGAGAGAGAAACTTGAGCTTGAGTATGTGAGGGGGAGTATCAACGAACATTTACAGTTGACTCTTGAACAACATGGATTTGAACAGCATAGGTTCACTTATGCACAGATTGTTTTCAATAACTTAGTACTATAGTCCTACACAATCTGCAGTTGGTTGAATCTGGGTATGTGCAACTATGGACAGAGAGGGCCCACTGTAAAATTACACTGTGCACAGGGTCGGGGTTGGGGTGCTGGTGCCTCCCACTCCCACCCTGTTCAAGGGTCAACTACACTTTAGGACATAAAACACAGGAGCCTCCCACTGCTGAATGTAGAAATAAGGGGGACTTAAACTGGGAGCGGTCCATTCATTACCAGGATCTCTAGTCCTCTTGAGAATAAAACTCTCTGGTGAGCAGATCAGATCTTCAGTTTTTGGGGGAGCAAATATGGCCTTATCTCTTCTAATCACTTTGTAAGGGTGAAGATGGGAGAAAGGATGGTAAATCCCATACCAGCTGGTTGAAGTTTAGCAATTCACTTCCTTATTCAGACTTCTGATTGCCAGGCTCACCATACCTGTTGATTCGGAGCCTGGAGACTCTGAAACTCTCCTGGAAAGAATGATAGATTGTAGGTTTCTCATATCCTTTTATTAATTATCATTTCTTCTACCCTAATGTATCCCTTAATTTGGCCCCATTCACTTTAAATTTTCCAGAAAAAATTCAAATAGTTTACCTGTTAATCTTCCTTCTCCCCATTCATAGCATTGACATAAATTCATTCTTTCATGTATTTGTGCCAACCTAATGGGCTTTTTCTGAAGGAAAAAAATATATATGCATATATAAAAGTATATGTATACATATATACACATATATATAGTTATGAATGCTTATGTATAAGTGAAACGAATGACAGCAATGACACAAAGGATATGAGTTAGGAATTAGGAATATTTTATGACTATAAGATACCTGCACTAGTTGTTAATCAGTACAGTGTTACCCGAAAGTGGACTTGGATTACTTGTAAATGTATATTGCAAATTCTAGGGTAACCACTTTTAAAAAGTAAAAAAAAAAAAGAAGAGAAAATGCAATCACTCGAAATGTTCAATTAAAACCACAAAGGCAGAAAAAGTGTGGAAGACAAAAGTACAAAGAACAAGCACAAAAAATAGAAAATAATGACAAATATGATAGATATTTATCCAACTGTATCAGTTAATGACTTTGAACACCAACAGTCTGAATATACCAATTTAAAGATAGAGATTGTCAGAGTGGATCAAAAATAAGACCCAACGGTATGCTGTCTACAAGAAACCTACTTTAAATATAAAGACACGTGCAGTCGAAAATAAAGGATGGAGCCAGATATATCATGCTAACACTAATCAAAAGAAAGCAGAAGTAGCTGCTTTAGACTTCAGAGCAAGGAAAGTTCACAAGGATAAAGAGGAGAATTACATATTGATGAAGGAGTCAGTTCTCCAAGGGAACATGATGATCCTTAATGTGTTATGCACCTAAAAACAGAGCATCAAAATACCTGAGGCAAAAACTGATTGAACTGCAAGGAGAAATAGGTGAATCCTCTATAATATAGTTGGAGGCTTCAGCATCTCTCCATCAGAAGCAGTTGGGCCCAGCAGGCAGAAAATCAGTATGGATACAGTAAAATTCAAAGGACCATCGATCAACTGGATGTAATGGACATCTATCAACTGCTTCATCCAACAACAGCAGAATACACATACTTCTCAAGCTTGGAACATTCACCACAGTGGACCACATTTGGGACCAAAAACACACCTTATTAAATTTAGAAGAATAGAGATCATATAATGCCTGTTCTCAGACCACAATGGAATTAAAGTAGAAATAAATAAGATATTTGGAGAATCCCCAAATACTTGGAGATTAAACAGCACATTTCCAAATAACACATGAACCAAAAAGAAATTTTAAAATATTTTGAATTAAATGAAATTGAAAATAAAACATAAAAATTTGTGGGATGCATAAAATGCAGTGCTTAGAGAGAAATGTATCAAATAATATTGAATGTATATGTTAAAAAAGAAGAGCGAGCTAAAATTAATCATCAAACCTCTACCTCAGGACACTAGAAAAAAGAACAAATTAAATCCAAAGTAAGCAGAAGAAAAGAAATAAAAATTAAAGCCAACAGCAATGAAATCAATAAAGAAAGTCAACAAAATGAAAAGCTGGTTCTATAAAAGGATCAATAAACTTGTAACCAGGTAAACTAAGAAAAATATGAATAGATGCAAATTGCTCATACCAGAAATTTAGGAAAGGACATCACTACCAATCTCATGGACATCAAAAGTATAAAAAAGAAATATTAAGAACAACTTCATGCCCACAAAGTTGACAACATAAGTGAAATGGACCAATTCCTTGAAAGACACAATCTGCTAAACATCACACAAAGAGAAACAGACAATCAGAAGAGGCCCATAACTATTCAAGAAATTTAGTTAATAATTAATAATCTTCCAGAATAGAAACCACATATGCCCAAATGGGTTGACTTGGTGAATTCTACCAAACATTTAAGGAAGAAATTACACCAATTCTGCAATCTCTCATAAAAAATAGAGACAGAGAAAAAACTTCCTAATTCGTTCTGTGAGTATGTATAGGACAATTCCTATTACTGAGACAAGACACTGAAACATAGAATAAATTCATGACTTGTCCAATGTCATATAGCAGACAAGGGACAGACTCAGAATTTGAACTCGGATCCATCCAGTTTCAAATACCACGTTCTTTTCTGGATTCTCTTCTCAATCACAGTCAGTTTTATGATCTCCAGGAATTCTTACTTCTAGCATTTTGCCTTTCTTCCTGTGGGACCAGTGAGCCCAGGAACCTAATCATTCTTTTACTTCTCTTAACCTGGTGTTTCACTGGGGCTTGAAAACCTAACTCTGGCTGTCTGTACTTCTGATCTCACTTTCTGTTTTCTCTACTCTCTCAAATTCATTCCCAAGTTTACATTTAAAAATTACTTTTCTAAAAATTTTAATTTTGACAAGCCTGATCTTGATGCTAATTAATCCAGGGTGAATTTTTTTTTCCCCAGATAGAACAGTATTTACAATTTACAAGATGCCTAGCCAAAATTAGGAGTATATTCTGTGCCCATTCAGGAAAGTTTTGTTGTATGCAGGTGGGATTTTATTCTGTTATAATATTCAGATTCAAGTAGGTAATTAACCTTTTTCCTTTGTTTGCATCTGTAGTTCATGCCAATAGTCTTAATAAGAAGTTGGAAATAAATGCTATTAAAAGCTGAGGATTTTGGTATAAATATAATACCATCCTGAGAAATGTACATGTGGTTGTTCTAAATTCAGTTAATAGATGCAAAACAGAGGGGAAATGTAAATTATTTTATTAGGCACCTTTGCTAGGGTATACTAGAGTCAATTTTAACATGACTCGTTCTTCCTGAAAAATTATTTCTCCTAAGTTATTATTGTTTTTAAATTCAGTGTCATTTCAAAATGCAACCAAGTTCACAGTGGAATACACTGATATCTTACAGCTCTATTGAAATAAAATAGTCTTTTATTTTTTTCCTTCTTTTGTGGAAACACTTATTCAGTATTATCCAGTAATAATCTATATGTCTCATCTCATTGCCATTCCTCCTTTATAATCTTTTGCAACAATAATAAAATAATGTAACTTAACAGCACAAGGCATACTTATTAGAATTAATCAAAATGGCTTAAAAAGAAAATTGAAAATATCAAGTACTGGAGAAAATGCAAAGCATATGGAATCCTCATAGACTGCTGTTGGGAATGTAAAATGGAAAAGTTTGGCTGTTTCTTATAAAGTTCAACATACACCCACGTATGGCCCAGCACTTCCACTACTAGATACTTACCCAAGAGAAATAAGATAGCTCCCCACACAAAAACATGCATGCAAACATTTAGAGTGACATTATTCATAACTGCCTCAAACTAGAAGCAACCCAAACTTTCATAAGCCAGTAAATAGAATATCCACATGGCGAAATACTATTCAGCAATAAAAATGAATAACTGCCACTACTTTTCGGTAACGAGGCTAAATCTCAAATGCATTAGGTGAAGATTAGGAGGCCAAATGCAAAACTGTATAAGTACTATATAATTTCATTTATTTGACATTCTGGAAAAAGCAAATGAAAGGTAATAGAGAACAGACTAGTGATTCCCTGGGGCAGGGCCTGGGGGAAGAAACTGAATACAGAGAATCAGGTAGAACTTTGGGGGATGATGAAATGCTCTATATTCTGATTGTGGTGGTGATGGTTATATGATTTTATGTTTGTCAAAATTCAGAACAGTCCTACTGAAAAGGGTTTTTTTTTTTTTATTCTGTATCATTTATATTTTAATAAACCCCAAAAGAAGGAGGAGGAGGAGAAAGATGGGGGAAAGGGACAGAAGAGAAGGAGGAGGGGACAGAAAGGGAAAACAAATGAAGGAAGGAGCTGTCTCAGGGAGTTTTCTGGGGACAAGGCCTTCTGGATCCTGAAATCCAGGTTGATCATGCCCTGGTCTTGTGCAAATTCAGCCTCTCCTTTCTGTGGGAGAGGATTTCTCTTTTTCACATACAACCCCTCCAGTCTGCTCCCTCCCTTCTGATCCTTTGTATGGAACTCAGCTCCCACCGGGCACAGGAAATCTAAAATGAAACAAAACAGATGGCAAAATAAGACAACAGAAACATCAGGTCTCCAAGGCCTGATGGCTTAGCTGAACCTGAAACCAGTGAGTTTGTCTTGCAAATGTGGCCATTTCCTAGTACAAAAGGGAAGTTGAAGTGATAGAAAGAGGGCATTAAAATGAAAAATAAAGAGTTTACTATGCAAATTCTCTTTGATTTTCAGATTTTTCTCTTTGTCTTTGACTTTATCCCATCTCTGTAATATATATGTATGTGTGTGTGTGTGTCGATATATATTATACACACCATAGGCCAATTTTTAAAATAAACTCAGAACACATTTTTAAAAGCACAGTCCAAAATGCATACAAAATACTTTAAAGGAATTCGCAATTCAGTGTATTTTCCTGGATGATTTTAAGGAGTTCAAGTCATAACCCTTAGCAAGATTTCTCTCATCTCCCACCCCAGCCCCCGACCTTATGCCTACTCTCTGTGGGCCCTGTGACTCACCAGAACCTCAGACTATTCTTCCCCATTCATCACTGCCTACCCTGCATATGCTCTTAGACAAAAATACTCTCCACTCACCATGCTTTACCAGAATCCTGACTGTGGCTCTTTAGGGACTGTTCCTCTTTTTGTGTCTTTGTTTTTCTGCTGAGAATTCCTCCTGGGTGTCTTTAGTTCATTTTACCACTCTCCATTCCAATTCTGCATCTTCTGAAGAAACTGAATTTCCCACAGTTTATGAAGTATAGAAAATGAAGCCACTTCCTGTATAGCCAACTTTCAAAATGAAGTTCTTGTGAAAGAAACATAATATGACAATTAAAAAGCAATTTCCAATTAATTTGCTTTCTGTCATTTACTCTAAGACACACGTTTCCCCACATTTGTACATCTCTTAAATCCATTAATAGTGGGTCTTTGTTTAAAAGGGTGGCATTTGGGCAGCATTTACTTTTCTTCATGATATATAACATTGTATCTTTTAATCAGAGGCCACAATTTTATGAGATTTGATAAACTTGCATAAATGCCTTAATCATGTTTTCAAACACATAATATTGAGACAGATGGCATTACTTTGGTTATATCATAGAGGGTAGGGAGTGTCAGGGTTTTTCCTTGTGATTAAAACCTTCTTCAGAAGCTAGACTCAATTTTAAGTTTTGACACGAAAGCCATGATTGCACTAAGAAAAATATCAGCCTTTGGTCATTAGTTTTTGGCAAATGTCTACTCTTTTCTAATGGAATAATTTGAAGTAGAGGAATGTATACCAATATAAGTCTCAGTGAATAACTGGGCCAAAGGAGAATATATTTACCACAGATTCATAACAAATGACTTATATCCTTTTTTATCTCATCAGGCTATGCAACTTCACCTCTGGGGAATTTGTAATTTATGCCAAAGAGATAATAATAATGGTTTTCTTTTCATGGGTTTACTTTTTTCCTTTTAAAATGAAGAAATTATAGCACCAATGTAAGATTTGCTACTTCAGCACTACTGCCATTATGATAAATAAAAACGCACATATTTGCTCTATTTGTTGGTGAAAAAAATTAAGTGGCGTTACTATTAAGATAGACTAGCGTGGCCATTTGCTAAGTTGTATATCATGGACACATCTTCCAAGAGGTCTTAAACATTACTTCCTGTGTAGAGTAGTTAGCTCAAGTGCATAGAAATGGTCTTTCCCTTCTCATATATTCTCTTTGCTTACCTCTTGTCTTTCTCTAAAATCTTAGCTATACATATTATAATTGGAGTGATAATTGATAACTACATAAAGTAGATATCTGGTTAAACATCACTTCCAGAACTAACGTCAATGTCAGATAGTTTTGGATTTAATACTGTTGGTGTTTCAGCACCTTATACTGAAAAATTACTGAGCAGCTGTAGAGCTGGGGACATTTGAACTTACGGACATGTATGATGGTACCACTGGATGGTCCACAGTTTTGATTATTACAAGTGTTCCTCTTTCTTCAGTAAATTCTAAAGTTTTCCTTCTGTATTTGAGAACTCTGTTACTGTATGTGTTCAGGTAATTTTATTTAGTTTATTGTTTTTACTATTTTAAGTCTCTTATGTAACTATCCATTGGAGTTTTTATTTTATTGACTAAAATTTTCATTTCTTTGTGTCTATTCTTTTCTGAAGTAATTTTGGTCTTTGATAAGTGGCTTGTTCCTATTGTAATGCCTCATGTCTTTATTTAACATATTTACTTATAATCTTTATATTTATAATCCTTATCTAATGGTTGTGTATATGAGGTCCTTGGGGTATACATGTTGTTTCTTATGTGAGATCAATTTTAGATAACTATGAGATTTTGATTAAATGTGTTTCCATTATAAAAAGTTTTTACTGACTTCTACAAATTAATTCAGAGATGTTATCAGACTAGGATCACTTTGAATGTTAATTTCCAACCCAAGGTTTTCTACAACTTGTAGTTAGCGCGCATTGTAAACACCAACTTTATGATGGTAGGTCAAATACCATAAATGCTCAAGATATACTATATTATTTCCAACAAGAGAGCAGACCAAGAGTAACATTTCCCTGTTGTCTTTATCTGCTGGACTGATGGACAGCTTTTCCAGTCTATCTTTCACTAAGGATGTTGCCATCAACCCCCCTAGCTTTTTGTGGGGGTCTGAATATCAACATTACCTTACCTGGGAGCAAGTATAGTTGTCCCCAGGTATCCATGGGAGATTGTGTCCAGGACTTGCTCCAAACATCAAAATCTGTAGATGTTGTTTGCCATGTCTGCAAGTCTGTTTCTGTTTGGGGGATGACTGGGACATTGTTCTGTGCACCAGAAACTGACACATTGTAATTGACTATACTTCAATTAAAAAAAGATCTTTTTAATCTATAGATGTTTAGGAACAGTAGTTGGCCCTCTGTATATATGGTTCCACATTCACAGAGTCAGTGAACCTCAGATTATGTGATACTGTCATTATTTATTGAAAAACATCCATGTTTAAGTGGACCCATGCAGTTCAATCCATGAGTCAGTTGTTGAAGAAGTTACTGTACTCCTCTTCTCTTCCTCATGACCATTGACCCTTTAACTCATTGGTTATCAAGACCTAGAATCTTTTTAAGAAAGCCTCTCCATCAACCTTTTTGCAGTCTTTCCCCCAGATTTTCCCTTGATTCCATGGGAGCTTAAATGTGCATCTTAATGAATGTTTGTTATGTTTATTCAGAATTTCTCAGGCGGGATGGTATAGCTCAATTGATAGAGTGCCTGCTTAGTATGCATGAAGTCCTGGGTTCAATCCCCAGCACATCCATTAAAAACAAGAATAAGTAAATAAACCTAATTACCTTCCCCCCAAACAACAATAAACAAACAAACAAAAACAATAGAAGTAAAGTTTAAAAACTTTATTTAAAAAGAAAAGAATTTCTCTTTGCTCTGTAATTGGAGGTTTGTTTGTTTTTTTTTTCAGTTTATACAGTATATAACATTGCCATGAACAAAAACATTCTTTATCAAGAATATTCTCTTAACTTCTTATATATTTAGTTTCTCATAGCTTTATTAGTCATCTCATCTCCTAAAACATCTAAGACACTGTTCTATTTGGCTCCAAGAAATATGTACATCATTATTCTTTGGTGGTGATTTTTCCCCCCTTTTTATCCTTAGTTAAACTGCAGTCCATTAAAAAAATGTAGCATCCACAGATACAATAGCTACATCCATAGACATAATGAAAGGAGTACAATTTTAATATACATATAATGAAAACTGGGTTTCTTCATTAACTCACTGCATTAGTGTGATTAAAAATTTTAATGATGTCTTCCTTAAAGCCTTTTATTTTCTCCGTCTGATATTCAGAAAAGTACACTTATAACACAACTTCTGTGTGATGATTCAATCTGTCTCTTGACATTTTTTAGAAATGCCACCCAAATTATTAATGCTAAGTTTATTGTTGCTGAAAGAAAAGCTAAAGACATGTTGAATATCAAGATGCTGATCATCTAAGTAATATGACATGGGCTGTTCTTTGTAATTGCTATTGAAACCAAACGGGCCGAAGAATTAATTCAGAGCATGTCATAATGTTGTTTTCAGGCTCTGGCCATATTTCATGATTTCATTAGCCATTAGCACAGCTATTTTAGCAGAGGTGAATGTCCCAAATTAAGGATGACTGAAATTCAGGAACAAGAAGGGCCCTCCTGAGATTCAGAGAATGTACCCTGTTGTAAAGATAGTATTAGTGGCAAAGAAGAGGGAAAGGTGTGGTGTGAGAGGAGTGTGAGTGGAGGTGCAAGGCAGAGGATCTGTGGACAGCGTCAGAGTCTAATAACATGGGCATTAATTCACTGTCCTTGTGTTGCCTGGGAAAAGCCTAGCACAGTTAGTATCTAGTTCAGATTTCCCATCTTGAAAAGACTAGGAATAAAGGTAAGAAGCAGTGACATTACTTCTAGGTCCTGGTTATCACTGCAGGACAATCAAAGAAGTATTAAAGGTCAAAATGCCATTGACTAGGAGTCAGTCTGGGCAAGGACTTAGCAAAATTTTGATAGACAATTGCACACTGTAAGGTTAAAGTCTTTATATTCCTTTTGTCAAGGGCCAAACTGAATGCAAAACCCAAGATAAATCTGAGTCTTCAGGTGTGTGTCCACAGACAGGAAAGAAGAAAAAAGACAAAAGATAGGTCTGTGTAGAAACAGATGAAGGCACTGAAAGGACTAAGGTGGGGCGTGGCCATCAGACAAGACTCTGGATCACTAGAGTTTGTTAGTCTTGTTGGATTTTTGCGTAATCACAACAAATATTTCTATATATGTACTTTTAACGTTATAGACAAATCATTCAGTTTCCTTTTACTTACTGTTAGAAGAGGTAGTTTCTGTTAATCCATTTTCATAATTGTGACCAAGCAGAAACTGCAGATGGATTTGTTTATAGGGTGGAATATGCTTTTGAAAATGATAAGAATAGCTTATTCTTATATGTTAAAGAAAAACACAGTTAGGATTATTAGATAATAGTCTTAATAAACGGAGTGTATTCTCATTAACAATACCTCAAGTTTTTAATTAGTACCTATTTATGAAGGCTGGTTTTATATTTAATACATTAATGTTATAAAATCCATTTTCTTTCCATTAGATTGAACAATGTATGCTTTTCAAGATTCTGCCATAATTACCTTTGCTTCTTATAAATGTTTTAAATTTATATATGGAACTAAGGTTGTAGAATGGAACTTTAGTTGGAAAAGTTATACCCAGAGCTCTCTGGAAAGTCTTCCATCCCACACATGTAGGTAAACAATAATCAATTTTAAAGCAAATGAAGTCATTGGCTCTACATTTATTTAAATAGCATGGTTTTTGCATCGTATTCCTGATGAGTCATTCTCAATGGGAAACAGCAATCTCTTTCTTCATGAACCATTGTTAACACTTTTTTCCTTTTTCCCATTAATTATGAGCTGAAATTAGCATATGAATTCTATTAATAATAATCTAGAAGGAGGTTGTCATTTGTATTATTAGCCAGCCTCAGTTTAATTAACAATGTTTCTTGCTAGGAGAGGCGGATCTGTGAGGTGGTCAAAACTCAGAAATGGAACTCATCTAAATTGCCATTTGACTTGGTCTGCACATTCAGGATGTCGCAAACCACCATCTGCTGGGCTCTTGGCTACCTTTATCTCTTTTACTGTACATTCAAAGTATTACTGTTCTGTCTTGGTAAATGGCTCTGACTCACACAAGAAATTTTTATATTAAAAAAATGAAATCTTTACAATATGTGACTTTTGATGCCACTTATCCAATATCTAATACTAAATTTGACTATTTTATGTTTAGCAGAGATGGTAGAAGTGGGGGAAATGCCAAAGAATATGTCTCACATGGTCTTTCTGTTTAGTTTTGGAGTCTATTTTTTTGTTGGCTTTCCCCTCAAAAGATAATGATTGTAGACAATTATATTATTCTTCCTAATTATTTTCTATGGAAGGATTATATTTTATGTGACAGTCTGTCCCAATGTGCAGCAAAATGCACAAAAAAAACCCTTTAAGAACCCAATGTTGAAAGTTGAAAGGCTGCCTTTTCCTATTTGCTATCATTGTGGAAGAGAACTTCTAAAAGAATAAGGACTGAATTTGTCTTTGGACTTTAAAATAAGCAACTATGCTTCAAGTGAATGGTTTGAGGCCCAGTGAATTAAGCTTAATAAGGGCTTTCAAATCCTCAGTGTACAAGTAATGGGTGTGTAGGAACATTCTGTTGAAGAGTAAATGTATTTTTGAAACAACCAGCTTTTCTTTCCTTTGTGGTTGGAATTCTTTTTCAATTGTTATGGTGAAAATAAAAATGCCAGAAACAATTCATGTGTTTAGCTTGGAAGGTTGGTGTTCTGGAAACCTGGGGACTGATTAGCAGAATATCTTTCCTCCTCAAGAATGTCACATGTGCATATGTAGTTTATATAAAATTTATGACTTGCCTCTCTTCTTCACCCTTGCTACCCCTGGGAAGGAACAGGGAGGTGAAAAGGGTGAAATGTAATTAGATCTTTCTGCAAAGCTCCCTTTGGAAGGTCCAGTGGAGTCCTCCCAGATGGGGTTCAAGACTGACTGGAGTGGCTGACTGCTATGAGTTGCAGTAATAATCTTTTGGTACTAACCAAAACAAAGTAAATGTCCTCCCTATAAAGGAATTATACTTGAATGTCTTCTTTAATAAGTGTCACTCTCATAAAATTTAAACTGTGAAATTTAAGACTTCACTACTTGTCACCTGAGAATGAGATTTCAGAATGTTTGTGGGAGTGCTTGCAAAGTCCTGTTGGCTGCTTTGAGCCCCACCCAGTGTACCTTATGACAACATGAGGCGTTAAGAAGAGAGGAAGGAAAGAACTCCTTTCATTCTGACTTGCAAGATTTTTGAGTAGAAACTTTACCTTATTTGCCCACGGTCCTAAAATATTCATGCAGACCTGCTGCATTTATGCAGATTCTCCATCTGTTTATGGATGACCTTTTCCTCGTGGGCATTGAGTCATGTGTGGGGCACGTGCAGGGTGTTTCTGCAGACAGGTGTTGACACAGTCACATGTATCAATGGACATAGAAATAGTGGAGAAGTGCAAGTCACTTTCTGGCTCTCAAAATGACATGACTTAATTCGTGCTAGGTAATAGCTATTAAAATTTAAATCAAGGCCTAACCAAAACTTATATCTGTCTTCATTATCAAAACCAAGATTCATCCCTGAGAAGGGAAGCTTTGGTGAGCCAGTATTTTCATTTTATTTGGCTATTCCGGATCCTCCAAAATATGACCTATCTCTTTTCATGCTCTTCATTCTCTTGCTACTTTTCTCCTTGAATTGAACAAATATTGCTCAATGAGCTCATAAACATAAAACACTATATATGTCATTAAAGAAATATTAAAACAACCAAAAAAGGTATCACCCTACAATCATTTATACTTGAAACATGCCATGGAGTATCACTAAAGAAGATTTAAACAAGATTTTGGAAGGCATCCATTGGACAGCTGTATATGTAACCATTTTCTCTCCATGATGGACAAGAGCCATGCTTCCCAGACTTGCTCAGTTATCTCACATTTGCCCAGTTACAAATCTCCACCTCCATGTCCCTGAGTTCATCATTCATGCTCCCTTGAAATGGCCTACGCTTGGTGTAGTCCTCTTCCTTTAGTGCCAACTAAAGTCCCTTCCTTTCTGTGAAGCTCTTCTTCACTGTGCCAACCATAGTGATTGCTGCCTTTTTTCAACATTAATCAATTGTTTTTGAGATCACTCTGTTCTGCATTAAAGTAATCTTTTACATATAGGCCAGAACTTTACAAATTACATTTATAAATTATTTCCAAGAAGAAATACCTTCTGCTTCACTGTAACCCTGATTTTCACCTTGCAAGTATTTTAACAATAGAAGGGAAGGTAACAATGGAAAATGGAACTAGAGAATGCAGAAAGGATGTCATGTTAAATTATGCTTCCTCATCCTTCATGTTCCAGTGGTAACAGAAATGCCCGGTCCACCAATTTCAGATTTCATTCTCATACAGGTGATGCTGTTTTGCAGTTCTATACACATTTTTAAAAAATGAGTGCCTAATGAATAAATCTAAAATTTTGGCCACCTGTCACCAGGTGGTGACAAAGTCACAGAGGTGTATATGTTGAGCAATCCCAGATAGTAAATCATAAACACACTAAAATGGGTATTAAAATTACACAGACACAAACACATAATTTCAGATTCTTTTCTAGTTACTTTTCTGATCTAAATTGCAGAAGTGCTCAAGAGATCCTCAACTTACGTTGGGAGAGAGACTCTCTTCTATTCCTACAAATCCACTTTGGCATAATTTCTCTTTCTGGGTCACCTAAGTGCATAGTTCACATGTGTGTCATTTTCTCCCCTCCTTCAGCTCTCAGAGGCACCTGAACGTGTCAGAAGAGGTTGGCCTCCATTTTCCATCTTACTTAAAAATGACTGACACCTTCTGATTCTTGTTATAGCCTTCCTTAATTACTTTTAATTCCAGTAGGAAAATATTGATGACTTTCTTCTTTGATGGAGGTACTGCGGGTTGAACCTAGGACTTTATGCATGCTAGGCAACCACTCTACCCCTGAGCTATACCATCTCCCTTTTGCCAGTAGGAAAATAGATGAAACAAGATACAATAAATCTTTGTTCCAATTTTCAAACAATTTTATTAAACATCACAGCTGTTATTTACCCATTAAAAGGAGAACTTTGGTCTCTTGTTCAAGATCCTCTTATCCTATAGTTTTTGTCTTATCCATTCAAACCTACCTCCCACACTGCAATGTGCATAGAATTAAATATGGCATCCATTGCTGTCCTATAAACATACCCCATATTTTCTGGACTCTGTGTTTACCTTGGTTGTATACTTCATACTTTCTCAGCCAATCAGAATCTTCCTTTTATTTCAGGTACAACCCAAACATCATCACCTACATAAAATATTCCCTGATGACCACTGCTTTTTGGGTTTCTTTCTGCTCTTAAATGTTCTATCAGTTTGTTTATTTCTTTGTGGCACTTGTATGCAGCTCCTGATTGTATTTATTTTCATACTCCTCTTTTACTTTTAAATTGAAAGCATCTTCTAGCATAGACCAAGCTAACTACCTCTGTTTCCTCTATTCCAATAGAACTCACTGTAGATGGCTTCCTCCTACTTACTGAACAAAAGCCTGTCAATCTAATATGAATAGAATTTATTATATTATATTCAACATCACTCAGCTTTTGAGTTGCCTTTGTTATACACAAGGTTTTTAAAGAAAATGAATTAATAACTAGAAGAGAAATTAGAGAAATCTTTATTATGTGCACACACAGAAAGTTTTAAACTGAATCTGTTCAGATTCAAGGACATACGATTTGAGACAACTATTTTTACATTTTTCAGATGTCTCACGCTAAGCAGGAAAACAGGAAGGAAAGAGTTTTTGTTTTTGTTTTTGTTTTTAGGTTTTAGGCTAATCAGGACTTTACTAATGATTTTTGTCATGGGAATTTAGAGGATATTGTGTGAATGACTAGAGGACACCAAGAAAAGAGGATGAAGGAAAATTAGCTGCAATGGGAGGATGTTGGAGTAAGGAAGCAATAAAGTGTTAAAGTAGGTGGAAAAGGGAAAAAAGTTAAAGAAATAAATTAATAAGTGGAGTAAATTACTAAGTCTAAGCTTAAGAAGCTTGAATTATATGTGGAAAACAAGTGGGTGCCAAAAGAATGATTCAGAGATAAATTACATGAGCCAAGTGGGAGAAATGTATGCTTTTACAGTAAAGCATTTTAAGCACACAGGGATGAAAGGAGAAAAAAATCATATGCAGCTACAAAAAGTAAAGTTCCCCTAATAAAAATGTGAACAATCACACATAGAAAATGATTCATTGCAGAATGAAGGGTGAGCCTCAGATCTGTAGCAGTCATCTCAGTATGTTGACCTTTGTAGATTGAAGAACAAATAGGAAATGCCAACACGGCATCTACAGTCAGCACAAAGGAGGCAAAGTTATTGTAAGAGCCACAGATTTAAGCTATTATTATGCAAAAAAACCCTGCTCTAAAATGACAAGAACTGTAGCCCTAGAAAAACAAAGTCCTAGGATTTTTTTTTTTTAAGCTAAAATTATATGCATCTCCACTGTGAAAATACTTCAAGCCTTCTGGTAATGAAAGAACACATTTATCCAATACGGGTTTTTGAAGGGTTTTTTTTTTTTTTTGGTTGCCAAGAATGTATTTTAACAATTACATATTGACATTAATATTAGAATAAGGTGGATCTTTATTTCAATCACAGCTCAGTTACCTTCTAGCTTTGTAATTATGAGCAAGGTACTTAAACTTCCTATTTTCATTGTCTTTGCTGGTAAAATATGAGTAATGCTACCTACTGATCATGCTACTTGGAGAATCAGTGAAGTGAATTGGGTAATGTCAGACTCAGAACTCGTCAAGAAGTAATCCTTCAGTAAGTTCTGTTGTATGGTATGGCACCTTGTAAATAATGCTCTAACTTACGATTTGTAAAGAGAGTTTTTAATCGAATTTCTAACAGTGTGTTAACTTATTAAATATGCTATCCCCCAGCTGATTATCTCCACGACTTCTTGAGTTGAACTCAAGACTAGGCTTCATAAAAAAAGTAAAGGCCTGATTTCTTTAGCAATCTATTCCATTTCCTACAGATGTTTTCCACTCTCACCCTCCATCAAAACTCCCACACCACCACTAGCCAATAACTTTTCCTATTAATTAGTCAAGAACCTAGAGAGATTTTATTATCTGGGAATAAGATGGTGCCAATTGAATACAGAAGAATCCATCCAGGATACAAATCAACAAAGCAAAATGAAGCAGAAAGACAGCAACCAGGACAGATTTTGAGTTTCAAGCTCACTACAGAAGATTTGCATCACAATGGATTACTTATTCTTGAAAACCTATGGAGTATGTGGGTGTATTTGAACTCTTGTGAAAGCAATAATGTTATTGTATAAATGTTAAGTGTTTTAAAAGCCTCATCATGAAGCCCCCATACAAGAAAGTCAGTGAAACTCATGAAATGCTCCATAGTTACAGTAGTTTCTAGTTAGGCTCAACCTACTGACCCACGAAAATAACATTTGTTGAACATAGCAGCTGGTATTCCATCTTGCATATGCCTCAGTGACTCCATGAACGATGGTTTACCTCCTTTTAATGTCTTTCATTCAGAATGTTCTTTTTTTCTATCTGACATATGGTAAATACTCTAATTAAGATAAGAATAGAAATTAGAAGAGTTTGAAAAATTATTTTAAATAAAGGGAATTTATAATTTAAAATCTTCCCATAAGGACAACTCCAGGACTAAGAGTCTTCATCTGTAAATTCTAACCAGATAGAAAAGGAACAGCAATTCTAGGACATTTCCCAACTCATTCTATGATACCCAAGTCATTTGAGGACATTCAAAGAAGACAGTAGACCAACTTCCTTCATGATTTTCCTAAAATTTTAGCAAATCCAGGCATATACAGAAAGGATAATACATCATGACTAAGTAGGGAATTCTCGGTGGTTCAGTGTTGAAATCAATTAATGTAATTCAGAGTACCAAAAGTCTAATAAAAATATGATCATCCTAAGAGGAGCAGAACAATAAGTTGACAAAATGTAGTGTTTATTCATGATAAAAATTCTCAGTGAACATAGTGCCCTGACTCTTACTGAAGGTTAGGCACCTCTACTTTTCTGTTTCCATAGCTTCCTATAATTTTTTTTAATAAAATTCTTCACATCTTGTTGCTTAATTGCCTTTTTAGTTAGCCTAATGCTAACTAATTTAGATTTAGTAGAATTTCTGTTACATAACTAATACTTAGTTGCTAAATTGCTGATAAATGATTAACATTTGGTTTTTGGCTAACCAGGAGACTTAGGATCAACAAAATGGGAGTTTATAATAGTTCATTCTTATTGAATATATTTATGTGCCAGAGAGAGTGCTAAATGTTTTCATGCAAAATGTATTATTTTTACACCCACCACATAAGAAAGTCACTATTATTATCATTCCAGTTTTACAGCTGAGGAAATAAAAGCACAGAAATTATAAACAATGTGCCCAAAGGCACACACATGTTGGACTTGATCTCAGGCAGTTGGATCTTGAAGTCTCCACTTTGAACCCCATCCTCCCTGCCCCTCAATCAGAAGAAAGTGCTGATACAGGAAAGTTTATAGAGGAAAGGAAATATGTTTAACCCTCACCATGATACGTTTAAACCTTTACATAAAATAAAATAGATATCTAGCTGCTATACGTAATGGCCCATAAATGGGCTATTGTATTTGCCCCCAATAAGATCAGAGGAAAAGGTAAAAATGCAGTGATTAAGTTAATGAACATACATTGGGAAACTCTTATCTGCTGTAACTGACCAGGGTGGGGGTTTAAAAGATGAATCAAACGTAATCCCTGTCTTTGAAGATCTCAAGGTCTATACAAAACTTGACAAATTAAAAAGTGTTTTCTACCTCTTTATTCTCTCTGTATTCTGACCTTATTTCTATTTTAAGTTTACAAACATTAAGTGATAATAAGAAAACATATTGTTGGAGTTCTGGATTTTTTTCCCCCAGTAAATAAAAATACTTTGTTTTCTTTTTGAAGGTTGTGATAATTGAAATTTTTCAATGTGAGAAGGATTTAGATTCTGAAGTGAATATAGCACATGCAGTTAAACATAGATCTTGTCTCAATCGTATCATAGTCCTGACCATTCTTGAAAAAAAAATCTGAAAATTGTTCATCTGTTCAGAAAACCTACACATCTGCTAAAACTGACATCCCAAACTCAACTATTTCCCTTAGTCAGAGCAGCAAAATTCCATTCACCAGCAATTTCCCGTAATGCAACACAGACTCATTAAATATCAGACGGCTTTTTCTACTGTTGCAAATTGTAAGGCATTTGTGTTTTCAGAGAATATTTTATGGAGAACAGACCTAAGAAGAACACTTGACATAAGAAAAATACAGAAAACTAACTACTTCTTAAGGTTTATTTACACTGAAACATGTTGATAACCACCCTATATCGAGGAAATGGTGTTACCTAGGCCAACATCCACAATGGTGTGTGTATTTACTTTCTGTAAGTCCATTGGTTGAGCTGACTGTGCTAATTTATTTATCAGAGGCTTATCAATGTAATTAGGTTAAAATGGTGTCCCCAATGCAGCTACATGACCCCAAAATATCTGAATATGTATGAATATAGAATGACAAGTAGCACCACAAGGTATTTTTTAATCACAACAACAACAAAAAAAAGGAATAGATCCAAGTACCTGAGATGCTCAAAGGAAAGACATTTTGCTGGGACTCTGGAGCCAGAGACAGTATATTGTTTAGGGTTTTGAATTATAATCAGATGGAAGGGGAAATCCTTTGACATTTCCTAGAAATCATGAGTCTTGATATGAATAGAAGAAGCGGGGTTGTTGTAGACCATGGGAAGTTCAGGGTGACAGAAAAGTCCTTGGAAGGAAGCCATCTTGTTGGAGAGGGTGGTGTCTAGCAAGGCAGGCATCTAAGCTTATCCTATGGAGGAGGAGCTTAGCACATTAGATTAGAAGCTAGTAGATTCAGTGACAGAATAATGGATTTAGGAAGAACAAAGTGCATGCAATCATATTATATACTCCAGGAGAAAAATATATTTATCCCTCCAAGACTTTGATTGATTATGAACACAGAGAGGCATTTAGTGGGGGTTTGGAAGAAATACCATGTGAATTCACTTATTCATTTCTTTTCTGTTTTGTTAATTTATCCTTATATTTCCTCATTTCTACTCTTGGTGTTTACTTGTTCTTTTATCTACTTCGTGATTTAGAAACATTTCACGGTTTTGTTTGTTTGCTTGTTTCTACTGTTAGTGCTTCTAGAGTGAACTTAAGGATGCAAATTTCTCTCTAACCACTGATGTATTTTTCTTTATCATTAGTTCAAATATTTCTAAATTCCCTCTGTTATTTCTCCCTTAATCCAGGAGCTATTTACAAGTGTATAGCTTAACTTCCAGGCTTTTGAAAATTGTCCATATTCGTTCTTTCTTTTGTTAATAACTTCTAGCTCAATTGGACTAGAGTAAGAGAACGTAATCTAAACTTTTTATGTCTTTTAACATTTGTTGAGGTTTGCTTTATGACCTAGCATATAACTTTTTTAGTAAATATTCCATATGCTGAAAAGAATTAAATTCTCTATTTGTTGGGTGCAAACTTCCATGCATGTCAATTAGGTAAACACTTCAAATTGTATTTCTCAGATCTCTTATTTTTCCTGATATTTTCTTTTTTTTCCTGTTCGCCTTTGAAGGAGATATACTCAGCTCTTCATGATTTGCAGATTTGCTTAATTGTGAGTTTTTCTATTTCTCCACTTAATTCACCAAACTCTCATATGATATCTTTCAGAATAATTATTGCTGAATTTTGAAATTCTCCTTGTAGTCTGACTTCTTTATCATTGTGAAAGATACCTCATTATTTCCAGGTTTTTTTCTTTCCTGAACATCTACATTGTTTTATATTACTATAAATATACATCAGGTTTTTTTTTTGTTGTTGTTGTTGGTTAGTGTTTGTACCACATATCTCTTTTTTCCTTTTGCTTTCAACATTTCAGTATTTTACATGTAAGGTTAGAATATTTTGGGCCACATATAATTTAATTATGCTTTTTAATCTCGCCTGAAAATATCAGTCTTTTTCTTGAAAAATGTATTCCAATTAACTTAATGAAATTACTGACATAGTTAAGTTTATATCTGTCATTTAACTTTTTTTTTTTTTTAATTTGACCCACTGGCTCTATACTCACTTTGTCTTTCATTACGTTTCTTGGGCTGATGAGACTTTTAAAATTATTTTATTTTTCCTTTGTTCATTATGTATATTTGGATCATTCTTTTAGTCCTTATTTAGAAATTACATGTATCCTTGATATATTGTATTCTTAAAAATACTTCTATAATTTTCTAATAATAATGGAACATTAGAACACATTAATTCCATTTACCCCCTCCTGTTTCTTTTCTTTAAAAAAAAATCATGTGATTTTTGCCCCACTTTTGTTGAGATATAATTGACATATACCACTGCATCAGTGTAAGGTGTACAACATAATGATTTGACTTAACATACATCATGAAATGATGGCCACAGTAGTTTTAGTGACCATCCATCATCTCTTACAGATACAAAGAAATAGGGAAAAAAAGGAATTTTTTTTTTAAGGGGTGGAAGTGTTTTTATTAAAGCTTTGGTCAGAGGGGGCGCAGCCGGGCTGGGGCTGTAGGGAGTTCTGGGAAGCTACCCGACCCTAACCCACCCCTCCCCCAGGCAGCACCACTCCAGATCAGGTGGGCAACGCATGGAGCGGGGAGCGACCCCATCGAGACCTCTCCCCAAGCTGGGGTGGGCTGGCAGGCAGGGTGGGCAATAAACAATCCTATTGTACAAATATACAGCGCGGGCCGGATGGAGCAGAGGTGGTCAACACCGCCTCCCGGGGGCCGGGAAGGGCGCGATGGACCCGGCTCTGCGGCGAGCCGGCGGGAGGGCTAACTGCGGCCCAGGCGGTGGCGAAGGCAGGCCGGGGGTGACATAGCCGGGAGGGCCTGCAACCGCGACGGGCAGCGAGGGGGTGGCTGGGGACGCGTCATTCTCTACCCCGACGGGAGGAACCCCGTAGGGGACAGGGGATGGAGGGGTCGCGGGGAGCTCAATCCGAATAGATGATGAAGCCAGAGAATGTGCTGTATTTGTTGCTGTTGCCGCCGTGCGCTTTGCCTCCGTTGAGCTTGATGAAGACCTCGTCGCCCGCGTCCAGGTGCAGGATCACGCTGTGGCTGGCATAGTCGTAGTTCTGGTCTGCGTCCTGGGCAATGGCGCTGGCCCGCACCTGGCCGTTCTTGCAGAGGTCCGCCCACATACTGGTGCCGTCGCCGCCGCGCATGAGAACGTGGTTGGTGAAAACGTAGGTGCCGGGAATGTTGCATGTAAACTTGCCGCTGGTCGCATCATAGTTGTTGCCTAGGTTGGTGACCATGTCCTCGAACTTGAGCACCTTGTAACCCTCGTGAGGGTTCTTGAGGCAGGCGTAGAAAGCCACACGCAGCACCGTGGTGTAGGAAGCTGTGCTGATGGCGCCGCTGCCCCCCGCGTCCGGCAGCCCGGGAGGGCCGGTCTTGCTCGGCTCACCCTTCTCGCCAGGTGGCCCCACAGGGCGTGGAGGACCCGGGTTCCCGGGAGGCCCGGGAGGGCCGGGCTTGCCTGTGCGGCCCGGCTTCCCCTGCAGGCCCTGCACCAGGGTGGAGGGCGGGGGCGCGCCGCTCTGCTCGCTCAGGGTGTCGCCGCCGTCAGGCCTCCTGCCGGCGCCGGGGCCCCGCGCGGCGTAGGGGTCGCACACCATGCGGCAGGTGCCCAGCATTTCATAGTGGCCATCTGGGCCGCCCGAGCTCACCAGCACAGGAATGAGCACCACCAGCACCAGCGGCATCACCACGCCTGTGGCGGCCGCCAACAGCATCTTCCGGCAGGCGCGGAGCCACCCGGCCGCGTGGTCCGGTTGATGGTGCCGGCGGGCGGGGGGTGCGGGCGGGGCGCCCGCGCTCAAGGGCGGTCCGGCAGGGCTGCGTGCGTGGTGCCGGGCCCGGGGCGCCACGCTGCGCTGGTTGCACTGCTGAGCCTAGTCGCGGGCTCCTGCCTCGCGCCTCCCTCCCACTGGGCGGCAGAACTGATCGCCGCGGCCACCGCCTCCAGGAATATTTTTTTCTTGATGAGAACTCTTAGCATTTACTCTCTTAACACCTTTCATTTATAACATACAGCAGTGTTAATCATCTTTATCATGTTGTACATTACACTCCTAGTAACTACTTCTCTTATAACTGGAAGCTTGTTCCTTTTGGCTACCTTCATCTAATTTTACTCCCCGCCACTCCCTGACTCTGGTAAGCACAAGTCTGATCTCTCTTGCTATGAGTTCGTTTGGTTTTGAAGTATGATTGACCTACAACACTACGATTGTTCCCCATACAGAACATAGTAATTTGATGTTTCTACACTTTTAAGAATGATCACCATGATAAGTCTAGGTGTCATTTGTCACTATACAGATATTACATGAGATGATTATTGGCTGTATTCCCCATTCTGTACCTTTCATCCTGTGACTCATTTATTTTGTAACTGGAAGTTTGTACCTCTTCATCTCCCTCACCTGTTTCTCTCCTTCCCCGTCCCCTTCACCTCTGGTGACCACCTGTTTGTTCTTTATGATTCTGTTTCTATTTGGTTATGTTTGTTCATTTGTTTTGTTATTAATTAGTTGATTAATTAAATTTATTTATTGTTATTTATTCTACAAATAAATGAAATCATGCAGTATTTGTCTTTCTCCGTCTGACTTATTTAGCATAATACCCTCTAGGTCCACCCATGTTGTCAAAAATGGCAAGATTCCATTCTTTTCTACGACTGAGTACTATTCCATGATATATGTGTATATGTGTTTGTGTGTATGTGTACCACTTCTTTATCAGTTCATCTGTTAATGGACACTTAGGCTGTTTCCATGTCTTGGCAGTTGTAAATAATGCTGCTTTAAATGTAGCGGTGCATGTACCTTTTTGAAATGATGTTTTTGTTTTTTTCAGTTAAATATCCAGAAGTTGAATTACTGGATTATATGGTGGTCCTATTTTTTTTTTTTTTTTTTTGAGGCTCCTTCATACTGTTTTCCAGTGGTTGCACTAATTTACATTCCCACCAACAGTGCATGAGGGTTCCCTTTTCTTCATATACTTTCCAACACTTGTTATTTGTTGTGTTTTTGATGATAGTTATTCTGATAGGTGTGAGATTTCTCATAGTGGTTTTGACTTACATTTCTCTGATGATTAGCGATGTTGAGCATCTTTTCATATGTCTGTTGGCCATCTGTGTGTTTTCCTTGAAAAAGTGTCTATTCAGGTTTTCTGCCCATTTTTAATTGGGTTGTTTGTTTTTTGCTGTTGCTTTCTTTGCATAGCTTGTGATTTTTAAATATTGGACATCGTGTACAAAGAAATGTAGATTCTCAGACTCTAGTCCACATGAAGAACCAGGAAACTCCCCCAGGAGAAAACCAGCTCTGTACCCTCAGCTTGCCTTTTGCAGGCTCCTCCTCCTCCTCCCCCTCCCCACCTCCTCTTCCTTTTGTGGGAGGGGGAAAGTAATTCGGTTTATTTATTTTTAATGGAAGTACTGGGGATTGAACCCAGGACCTCATGCACGCTAAGCATGCTCTCTACCACTGAGCTATACCCTCCCCCCTTAGTATTTAATTCTTGATAGAGAATTTTATCTAGAAATAAAGCACGTACTTGATAATGAAACCAAACTTTTGGGGGTCCTGGCACTAAGAAATACAAATGACTAAAATACTGCATCTATGGAGATAATCCATCTGAGGACCATGGTTGTATTTGGTGTCTGTGACCCTGAGTGCAAGGCTGTAGAGTGAGTTCATTGCTAACAGAAGAATCTTGTGTTGGTTTCCACATTTCCTCAGAATTCAGAGATTTATGCAACTTTTTTATGTTTCTTCTCATCCCAAATAGAAATGGGCTTTTTAATCTAATGTACCTGGAATTCTTTAAGATGAGAAGGTTTATAGAATTTAATGCCATTGTGAGGCATTTGAAGTGGCTTTACTTAGATCAATCCATGGCAGCTGATTCTCAGTCTTTTTATGGAGAAAAAAATTTCATATTATAACCTTTCATTGTCAAGATTTAGAGATCATATAATTTAAAGGACTTTGCATGTCTCTTGTAGTGACAGTAAAATCCTCTGAAGTTATTTTGTTAATGTGAGAATACAAATTCAAGAATATATATGGGGGAAATAACCTATAATGGAAAAGACTCTGAAAAAGAATATTTTATATATATTTTATATATATATATATAACTAAATCACTTTGCTATACACCTGAAACTAACACAACATTGTAAATCAACTATACTTCAATAATTTTTTTAAAAAGAATATATATAGGAAGACTTTTTCCATAGTTAAAGTAAAAACATAGCACCTAAAATCAATACAGTTATGCTATTGCACAACTCATCTGTATTGTCATATCCCTTACTATTAGTATGTGGTACCACTCACAGTGGATACTGTATAAACATATAAAATGACCCTTGGGAAACAAATACATGCATTAATGGAAAGTCTGAAAAATTGATAGCTTTCTATTTTCTAATGGCAGAAATTCAAGAGGGGCTTCTTTTTGCCCCAACACTTCACCTCTCTCCTCATTGTTATCCGAAATTCTTTTGACAAGCATAAATTCTTTCATTTTACCTTTTTGGAAAATGTGCATTTAAAGGAATGTGCCACCTCACCAATTGTATTTGCATTCTAAGTTGTAAGTGACTGATAGCAGAGATACATCCAAGTATTCAGAAATACACCCAATGCCCCAAGTTGCTTTCCTATCTCAGACATTTGTCTTTCTTCTCTGTGGGGGTCTGTCAGTGAGAGACGATGATGCAGAGTCCTCAGCCCACTGCTTTAGTTATAAGAGAAAATTACTTCTGTTGCAGAAAGCCAACATATCCAATGTATTTAAGTATCTTTTTTTTTTTTTTTTACTGAATTGAGAGGCCAATTTGAAAATAATTTCTTCTCTCAGAAGAATTTAGTAGAGAACAGAATTGGGTTCATCAAGGACAAAAGTTATTCAGGAGAAAGAGATCAAGTAAGATTATCAAGAAAAATTATTGAATAATAGATGCTAAACAAAGAAATGCTCCTATAGTTAAAGGTCAGAAATGTAGACGAGTCTAGCTGAAACTTGGCCAGCAGACAGAAATCAGGACCTGAGTAGCAGGTAAGGTGCTTTAGTGTAAGAATCTAAGGGCAGTGACAAGGATTTACCTAAAAGAAAGAGTTTGCTAATAGTGGCTTATTCAAGTTTTTTAAAATCTAAAAATGGAATGTTTTCTCTCTCTTTAAAAAAGTGCTTTAAAATTTTTAGTTTCCCAGTGTTGGAGACTACAGCTTTGACAACTCATGATGCTAGTGTTTGGATTACTTAATATTCTCCTTCGCATTTTGTGTGCCTCGGGTTTGTTTCAGATTACCCTATAAGCTTTATGGTGGCAGCCCTCTGATTATGATAAGAGTTCTCATATTCCTCATTTTATTTTCAAGCACCCTGGTAGATCTAGTCTTGCTTCCCTCTTTGTTATAGGGAAATGCTTTAGAAAATAGTCTAATGATTGGTACAACCAGAAACACATCAATGCAGTAGCCTAATATCTTAGCTATGCTTATATGGTGAAAACCCTGGGGAGCTACCCATTGTATCATCATTTTTAAGTCAAAAAACATTGTGTACAAATTCAACAGATATTTGCACTTTAGGACCTGTTTGTAGTAATACAGTAGAGAAATAGGGAATAAATAATATAACACCAAACGTACATCATCCAATAGATTTAGAATCTGGGGTGATGTGTATGTAAGAAGCATATGGTAAATTTTCCTATGAGTGCTAGAAGAAAGATTACAAAAGTTCAATGGAGTGTGAGATTTCATTTGCTGGGAAAAGAGAAAAAGAATCTACGGGGAGGTAATATTTGGTTTTGGTCTGGAAATACCGGCAGAACACTGGGACATGGACATGGGGAATATAGCCCAGATGAACGTCACAAGATATGTGGTAACAGGATTCCACGAGGCATGCCCTGTTAACAGAACAAAGTCCAGTGCGTGTTGAGACTAGAATAGGGCACTTCATGTTAGTTTTTGCAGGAAATTCTAAATCTCAGTGTCCTAACAAACTGGACTTTATTTCTTGTTCACATCACAGTTCCACGAATTGCCTTGCCGGCAGCATTACACATGATGACTGGGGAGTGCTGAGTCCATCCATTTTGATGTGACATCCTCTTCTAGGGTCTCTGCAGAGTTCAACTGGTTTATAGTCAGAGAGATTAAAACAAAAAGGGTATCATTCCCTCGGCACAATGATAGAACTAGAAAGGGAGGGTGGATTGAAGTCACGGAAGGCCTTGAATGCCAAGTCTAAATAATTTTATTGCTGTTTCTGTTTCTGCTGCACCCCATAGATTCTCCCTACCAAACAGCCTTGTTGACCAAAATCATTATTTAATGATGGCAAGATTGCTAGAAAAATTTTCATATGACAACCAAGTCTAAGGAAGAGTAATATGTGGAACATATGAGTATGTAAGACTATTATCTCTTCTTTGAGAAATTCAAATCAGCAAATGCAGGCATTTTAAAGTGATCATTATCACGCCCAGTAATGATTCTTGTCCTGTCAGTTTAACTCGTACTGATCCCTCTCTTCCTTGTCTACATCCTAACATAAATTTCTAGCATTTACATGGTTCTAACACACAGTTGGATTTCCATGTCTTATCACTGCCATGATATTAAATACTCTGTTAAGAGAGAGCCCTTCATAACCGATTCTTTTATTCTTGCCCAAGTTTATTCCCAGTTCTTGGAAGGCGGCAGACCCTCAATAAGCTTGTAAATAAACAGCTTCATAAAAAAGGTTCACCATAGTAGAACCTCCTGTCTTGATATTAACAGAATTTTACACTGCCTTTGTGACAATTATGGAAAGGGAGAAAAGGATACCAAGTTTGTTTAAGCAGCAAACACTTAAGGAGCACTTCATGTATGTCGGGTATTATAATGTGCCTTAGGAAGTCAAAATTAAACAGGAGAAAATGGAAAATAAAACAAAGAATGATGAAGCAATATGAAAAAATGTCTATTGATATTTCAGGCCAATGTTATAGCCCACAAAGTTCCAAATACTCAATATATTTTCCCCAAGCTTTCTCAATATTCTATAGATTCCTCTGTCCAAAATGTATTGACTAATTTTTTTTTAAGGCACTGTCACTGCGGGAGGAATTGAGAGTCTTATTACTTCCAGTGAGGAGGAGTCATCCATGACTGAGAGGTTTTGGCTGTGCTTCTGCTGATAATAACATATGGAGATTGGAACAGGAACAAGAAATGAAAAATAAATTGGTGATATAGACTTCAACTTCCAGAAATTGAACAAGGTTGCCTTCCCTTGAAAGTTCCAAAACATTGATTACAAAACAGGGTCTGTTTCTTGTTTTCTATTTCATCCTTTGACGTTCACTCCTGCCATTTTTTTTAATTGAATAGAAGCCATTTTCCCATAGAGAAATGCTTAGTTTGATAGCTTGAATAACATTCAAGTTCATGGTTGCTGACTCTGCTGCAATTTAAATAACTCTTTCATGGTGTTACTTTCCCTGCTTTTATTGATATTATGATCTACTGGCGATTCATATTTCTGATAGTTCTACATCAGGTCAGGAAGACACGTACTTTGTTGAGATCATTGCTGTGTATGTTTTATCACTACTATGATACTGAAGAAAAGATATGACAAAAGATAAGATCTCTGTGAGCAAAATGAAAGATTTGGCTTATAAAAAAGATTACATCATTTGAGAAGATAGATATCTGAGGAATATTTACTGATCAGGGAGTTCTATAATGAGAAATTTAAAAGACATAATGAAATTTAAGAGATACATACAATAGGTGTGAATGTAAAAGAAGAGCACAAGTCTAAAATGATACTGTTAGGAAAGTTACAGGCTGGATTATCTAAGCATCAGAGAAGGTGAAAGAAAGGATTATTTAGATGAAGAGGATCCTCAAATGGTTGAATATCACCTTCTGCCATTTCCAATTGGAGTTAAACTCAATGTCAATACGACCCCTTCGTTTCTTTTACTTCAAGATTACCTAATTAATCATTAATTTCTTTTAACCTCTTTTTTTCCCTTTTAAAAATCCTGCGGTCACGGTCGTGTTTCTGACCCCTATCATCAGTGTCTAAAGTACTAAAGTAATGCAAATTTCTCAGAAGTGACCTCACTAGCCATACCACTGCAGAACCAGCCCTGTTATTATTTCCAAATGCATCTCTCTCTCTCTCTCTCTTTTTTTTTAACTAGCTACAATTTATGGAGCTTTTTTCTGCCAAGATTGAGCTTATGTAATTTGTCTAAGATCCCACTGTCCATAGGTGGCACTTAAGCCTGTCTCCAAAGCTAGTGTACTTAAGCACTGTTCTATACTGCCCAATAGGAAAAGATAGGAGACTCTGCAAATATTTTCATATTCATTAATTGGAGGATTCATAAGCATTCAGGAACTATCTTCTGAATGTTAAAATTGTATTGTAATAACAAGAGTTTACTTTATCTTTGAATGATTTCTAACCTCAAATCCTCAGCCAAATGCTTCTCTCTAAAATTCAATCTGATATATCATTTCCTCCACTTATAAATTTGACAGCTCATTCTCCTTCTCTTTCTTTTCTTCTTCTTCTTCCCCTTCCCACTTATCTATGTTTCTCTTTTGAAAATTTGCTCCTAAAGCCATTAAGTGGAACCCAGCAAGGTGAGGATGCCAGGGGGGCAGATGTGCGCTGAAGATGGATGTGTGGGGAGAATAATGGGAAGCAACCTAAGTGTTCATCAACAGATAACTAGACAAAGAAGATGTGATAATGTGAGGTATATATAATGGAATAATACTCAGCCATAAAAAATGAAAATTTGTGATTTGCAGCAATGTGATTGACTTGGAGCATTTTATGCTAAGTTAAATAAGTCAGAGAATGACAAATACTGTGTGATATCACTTATATGTAGAATCTAAAAAATACAACAAACTAGGAATATGACAAAAAAAAGAAGCAGACTCACAGATATAGAGAACCACCTAGTGGTTACCAGTGGGGAGATGGAAGGGGGAGGGGCAATAAAGGGCAGAGGAGTCAGAGGTACAAGCTATTAGGTATAAAATAAGCTACAAGAATGTAATGTACAACAGGAGGAATATAGGCAATATTTTATAACTCTACATGGAGTGAGTATAACCTTAAAAACTTTGAATTACTATATTGTATACCTGTAACTTATGTAATATTGTATATCAACTGTAATTCAATAAAACAAATTTGAAAAAATCCAACTCAGTGTTCCCCTACTGTATAGAAACTTGATGTCACTCAACCAGGCACCTTATATTGGCTCTCTCCTTATTATAGGCCTTGCATTCTTTTTAAAATAGTAGTTAACCTTGTTATTGCATTGTAATAATTTGTTTATGACTCTTCTTTTCTCCCCTAGAACATAAGGGTTTTTTAAATTGTCATATTGTTAAATTTCCAGTGCTTACTGCCTGGAATATCTGACATGTATTTTGTGCACAAATTTATTTGGAATAAATGAATGAATATGAATGAAACCCTGAAGTGTTTTATATCCCACAGCTATCAGCCCTTCCATCTGTGGCAGCGAAATTTTAATCAGATGAGTGTGTAGACATACAGCTGAACAAAAGTGTCAATGTCAGCTAGCTTTTTAACATAGATGATACTTCATAATATATTTTAATACTTTCTGCTTGAAGATCATAAGGAAATCCCCTGCTTTATCTCCGGACCTGCTGCCAGCAGCTGTCATCTCCCAGACTATCCCTCAGAATCCCTTCTGCAACCACAGTTAAATCAAGAGACCTCAGTATCCCCCTCCTCAGCACCCCCTGGGATTGCAGAGGCCAGTGGTTCTCAAATTCCAGCATCACCTGGAGGGCTTGAGAAAGCACAGATTTCTGGGTCCCAGCCCCAGAGTTTCTACTTCAGTAGGTCTGGGGTGGGACCTATCAATTTGCATTTTTAACATTTCACAGTTGATACAGGACTGTGGTCCTGGTGACCACCCTTTGAGAACCACTTGTCCAGGTGTTTTCCATGAACTTGAGGTCAGCTGATTCTCAGCATGACTCATATCATTAATCCCCATGAACTGCAGGTCAACCATAATTTCCCAGGCAATCAATTTCACTAGGGAAGCAGAGGTGATATACCCTATACAGAATCTCCACTCCTCCATCATTCTCAGATTATCCCACCAAGTCTTGGTTTAATCCCATAGCCGACTTCCCACAGCCTAAACTCTGCACTCTCGTCATTGCCTCCTCAGGCTAGTGAGATCACCATGTCCTGCTAGGGCAGATATTGAATGTAGTTTCCCTGCAGTATATAGTAGGACTTTGTTGTTTATCTATTTTATATATAGTAGTGTGTATCTGCTAATCCCAAATTCCTTATTTACCTCTCCCCTCTTCCCCTTTGGTATCCTTAGGTTTATTTTCTATATCTGTGAGTCTATTTCTGTTTTTTAAATCAGTTCATTTGGGTCATTTTTTAGATTCCATATATAAGTGATATCATATGATATTTGTATTTCTCTGTCTGACTTCACTTAGTATGATAATCTCTAGGTCCATTCATGTTGCTGCAAATGATGATGTTTCATTCTTTTTTATGGCTGAGTAGTATTCCATTGTATCTATATACACATCACATCTTCTTTATCTATTCTTCTGTGTATGGGCATTTAGGTTGCTTTCATGTCTTGACTGTTGTAAATAGTGCTGCTATGAAAATTGGGGTGCATGTATCTTTTTGAATTGAGGTTTTTTTTCCAGATATATGCTTGGGAGTGGTATTGCTGGACCATGTGGAACTCAACTTTTAGTTTTCTAAGGAGTCTCCATACTGTTTTCCATAGTCACTGCACCAAAAATTACATTCCCACCAGCAGTGTAGGAGGGTTCCCTTTTCTCTACACTCTTTCCAGCATTTATTGTTTATGGACTTTTTAATGATGGTCTTTCTGACTGGTGTGAGGAGATGCCTCATTGAAGTTATGATTTGCATTTCTTTGATGATTAGTGCTATTGAGCATCTTTTCATGTGCCTATTATCCATCTGTATCTCTTCTTTGGAGAAATGTCTGTTTAGGCCTTCTGCCCATTTTATTATTGGTTTTTTAATTTTTAATTAATGAGTTGTATGAGCTATCTATATATTTTGGAAACTAAGCCCTTATCAGTTGCTTCTTTTGCAAATATTTTCTCCAAGTCCATAGGTTGTCTTTTCATTTTGTTTATTGTTTTCTTTGCTGTGCAAAAACTTATAAGTTTGATTATGTCCCATTTGTTTATTTTTGGTTTCATTCTATTGCCTGACCTACGAAAATATTGCTGTGATTTATATGAGACTGTTTTGCCTCTGTTCTTTTCTAGATTTGTAGTGTCCTGCCTTATATTCAAGTCTGTAAGCCATTTTGAGTTTATTTTTGTGTTTGGTGTGAGAGAGTGCCCTAACTTCATTCATTTGCATGCGACTGTCCAGCTTTCCCAACACCACTTGCCGAAGAGACTATTTTTGTCCATGTATATTCTTGCTCTTTTGTGGAGGATTAATTGACCATAGGTGTGTGGGTTTATTTCTGGGCTCTCTGTTCTGTTCCATTGATCAATTTGTCTGTTTTTGTGCCAGTACCATGCTGTTTTGATTACTGTAGCTTTGTAGTACTATCTGAAGTCTGGGAGAATTATGCCTCCAGCTTTGCTCTTTTTCTCAGTATTGCTTTGGCAGTTCTAGGTCTTCTGTGATTTCATGTGAATGTCTACCTTTTACCTCTAGTTGGCTTTGTAGTTTTGAACAGAAGGGAAATTTACCATATATAAGAAAGTAATAATATGAAGATAAGTTAGGAATTAAGTGAATTGATATGAAAAGTTCAGTAAAAATGTACAGGTCATTAAATTCTTAAGAAGCAGTAGACAATAAACAGAAAACCAGAGTATGTTTGTCATCACGAAAAGTGGAGAGCTGATGTTTAAACTAATGGAAGACAAGTTCCAGCTGACATCATTCAAAGCATAATCATGTTTGTTGTTTTGACATTTGGACTTCCTTACATTTTAAGCATTGTTATAGCCAAGTAATAATTATGGTTGAGCTAACTGAAAAGGAAAATGTAAATAAAATAAACAGTTTACGTGGCCAAACCATATGCGGTCTAAAGCTCGCTGTGATTACCTCTTTGATATGTCAGCTCGTGGAGGCTACGGTACCCAGTCATTCAATAAAATGCTAATGTAGTGTTGCTGCTGATATAATTAAAAGCTTTAATCAATTGACTTTAAGTAAGAGTATCCTAGATACTCGGTGGGGTCTGATTCAATCAGTTGAATGCCTTGAAAGCAAGGCTGAAGCTTTCCCAAGAAGAAATTCAGCCTGTGGGCAGTAGCTTCCACCCAAGCCTGTGAGTTCAAGCCTGCTCAAGATATTCCCTTAATCCTTTCTTGATGGCCTCGCCTACAGATTTCAGACTCTCATAATTGTTCTGTAAGCAAATGTCTTGTTATGACTATTTCTGTGTCTGTCTGCCTCCCCTCCTCACATATAAATATGTGTACATATTGTATTATATTTTATATGTGTGTGTATATGTGTGCATGTGTGGATAGTTAAGTAGATAGATAGGCAGACAGACAGACGTACAGATGTGATGGATGTTTAGATAGACGGATGGATAGATAGATAGATAGACAGACAGACAGGCAGACAGACAGACATGTTGATAAGTCAGGGTTCAACCAAGAGAGGTAGAATATATATTCTGGACAGTTACTGATTCATCCATCTTGAGGTAAGGGCTTGGAAGAGGTATTTTTGGTTTGGAGTTGGGTTTCTAGGAGAAGTGGGAAAGGTTGTTCTACAGATAGCAGCTATGGTTATGAAGAGAAACACTGATGCTAGCCACAACAGGAGTGAACTGCGCCTGCACTCCTTCCCCGTTTTTGGTGGAGTCAGGATAAAGAGCAGGAGGTGACGGACCTACACTCTGACCTCAGCTCCCCGGCCTGGTGCCCCATGAAAAGGTGCTTCATGGGAGCAGACCCGTTGATATTTTAAATGGTAACACATCAGAAAATAACTTTCATCTGACTATAGAAAAAAATTCTATTTTTGATATCACAAACAATATGGGAAATGATAGTCACTTGATAGACTTCCCCTTTGAGCCATCTGTGAAACTGTCTGACCCATTGATAATGGTCTGTGTAGGTTCATTAACCTAAAATTTCATTCATGAGACATAGTGGAATGAGCTCTAAAATTGTATGTTAATTGTTGAAATATGAGTTTCTATAAGCTCATTAATTTTCAAAAGTTATTTAGAAATCCTCAGGGGTTCCATTAAGCCCAAGCTGTAGCTAGAATCTTTGGGCAGGGAGCAGGGACTGAGAAGATCACTTCTATTTATATAACTTAGAGTTTCAGAGTCTGCCTTGAGTGTGATGTCCACCCGTGATGTTTATTACCAGTACGAACTAGTTAGAAAAACTCTACCACAGTATCATCATTTGCCAAAATGCAGGCAGCATTTCTAGATTTGAGTGCTGCCTGGATTAAATGCTGTAGAGGCAGAACTTTAAAAGATGTGAAATGTCTCCCTTGTGTTATTTTACAGGACTTCTGTAAGCTTTCATTTGCAAATGAAAAACCTTTCCTTTCTGGTTCTAAAATTATATACTTCTATGTAGATTTTTATCATGTGGCAAATCTGTCAGAGTTTTATTCCTGTGTGTGTCTTTTTCTAATAATGCTCCAGGGAACATCTGAATTACATATATATAGAGAGAGATAATATATAACATATAATTATATGTGTGTGCGTATATATATTGCCAAAGTTACAGTAACACAGCCTAATATATCTTTAGGCTTGTCCAGTCAAACTCCTGAGAAGATAGAATGAATGAGAGAGAGATAGAGAGAGGGGAAGAGCAGAGAAATTACCATAATACTGAATTTGAGAAGTCTTAGAAAGGTAAATTCATCCCATAATAACAGTAAATTGTTTTGTGGCCTCTATAAACCGGAAAGAAACCCATTTCTCTGTTGTCATCAAGGTCCTCATACATAATTTTTGGTAATATTCTAGAAGATGAAAAGAGGTCCCATTTCCTCTTCAGAATTAATTTCATGGGTTGACATCACAAGGATTTGTTTGATCTGCATAATATAAGCTTGATTTTTTTTTTTTTAAAGGTTTTTGTTTAGAATGATGGATACATATCCATCAGAATAGCTAGGTATGCTGTACTAAGGAATCTTAATTAAGGACTCAAAATCTCAGTGGCTTAAAACAGTAAAGATGTATTTCTTGCCCCTGCTCTACTGCCTCAGGCCTCCTCCAGGGCAGAGAGCCTCTCTCTGGTCCCCTTGTCATACCGCCATGCTAACATGTGCTTACACAATCTCTGACCCAGGAGAAGAAGTTGAAGAATTATTCATCAGTGTTCTCATCTCATTGTAAAAAAAAAAAAAAAAAAAAAGTCACATGGTCACTGCCCCTCACAGGATCGGGGAAGCACAAACCTGTGTGTCCCCGAAGAGGAAAACCAACCAACCTGCTGAGTAGCACTGAGAACTACCACAGCCACCACTAACCCATTTTGCATCTTCAGTGTCATCACAGACTAGTGGAGTAGGCAAATTAGTATTAGAGAAACCTGTTATTTGTGTAATATTTAACACTTTATTTTATCTCTATATGTGATTTCAATTGAAGTGATGCTTTGTTTCATCTTGCAATGACTTCTGAACAAAATTACTATGTATCTTTTATTCTGGAGGGCTTGTGAATGAAGTGTCTTAATTTTATTAAGCTCAGTTGAGTGACTTAAAGTTTAATTCTTACCAATTTTTCATGCTTTGCATTTTATTCAATTCTGAGTCAAGGTAGCAGACCACACTTATGTAGTGGAACATGAAGAGAGAAAGTACACTGGGCATTTGTCTACTATTAAGAAAAATTCCCTATAATCTTTTTCTCATTCTCCTCTGTCCTTGAACATCAAAAATTGCCCAAGTATATTCTAATTTTGGGATATTCTGTTCTTTGAAAAGTAATAGAAGGAAAACAAATCTCAAACTTTACAAAAATGTTACCAAAACTTCTACGGGTCAAATGATAGAAATTTTATTTTAGACAAGTGCTTCTCATATTTTATTACTTAAAATATCAGTATTATGCAGAAAGCAGAAGAAAATAAATCAGTCTTCTTCTTTGTAACCATGTGTACCTTTGAAGTGATAAAATAATCTCCTCCTGAATGTTTAACCTTAGAGTTTATTTATCATAAACTTTGAAAATAAATGTGAAATTGAGTTAACCGAGGTATAAATTTGTTTACAAGACATATAGCCTGAAATCTTCTATAGAATGAGTGTGACCCCTCTTTCCTACAGAATCAAATATAAGCACTCTGGTGTCAGTATGTGTGATAAGGAATGCTTTGAGGGTAATGAAGAATTACACCCACCTCAGGTAAGAAAACTGAAACGAAGAGATGATGCCTTGATTTACTGAGTTCATGGTTATTGAAGGCCAATTACAGTATCCTTTGGAAGACACTGGCTCTGAGGATAGATTTACTAATTTCAAACTCAGGAAATCCACAATGTGTGATGGTCAATATTCTTCACTCTTCATTCCATTAGAGAAACCAATATTCCTCAAATGTCAGAGGGAAAACTTGAGCAAATGCTTATATTTGCTAAATATCTTTCAATATATTAAAAATGATTATATACCAGTGGTATTTTTTTATGTTAATTTCTTCTATTTTCAGATTCACTAGTTATATTCTTTCTCATTTAAGAAATTTTTCAAATCACTTTATGTATTACATTTGAAATGAAGCATTCTTACACACTCAGGGTATATGCATATGTCAGATCAGGAATCCTACATTTTATTTTTGCAACCAGCTGTGTCTTTATGCTCTGCCAGATTCAAAGGTGGATCTCTGCAGTCTTGCACGTAGGAAAGCAGTGGCTCTCAGATGTAAGGCGTGGGAGGAACAAGATCAATTAGAAAGGCACCATTGCTTCTTTGTTCTGGATACAATGTATTTTCCAAATCCCTTCATGCTGCAAAAGCATTTCTAAATCTTTGTCCACTGACTCAGAGAGGCAGCATGGCTCAGTGGTCTGAAATAACAGGCTGGAAGATCAGGGACTGTGAGTTCTGATGTGACACTGGGAAAGGAAAAAAAAAAGCAAAAATGTTACTTCGTCTTTTTAGATACTTTAAAATGCATTTTTACTATTGTATTCCATTTATTCTTCCCTTTTTTTTTTTTTTTTTTTTTTTGTTCTGTTCAGGTGGCATTTATCATATGGATCATGAACACAAAAGTGAAAGTAAAGGTTGTCCCAGTGACTAAAAGACACCCTAGGAACAATGACAGATGGACTTTGCAGAGACAGTAGCTTCCATCTTGTTTAACACCTGGAAGATTCTCAGAATAGCTGAAAAGTAAGTATTGGTTTCATACTTAAAGAACAGAACAGGATGCAATTAAGAAAGAAGGGTTATGGCAGAATGGAATCTATAAGCATGTTTACGGAGCACTAATTTAGAACAGGGTGTGAGGGTCGGCCCCAGCTAAGATGCCCACGGCCTTCTCTACGTGTCTACCACTGTCAGAATAAGTCATTCAGAGATCAGGTTCCCTTTTCAGATCATATGCAAATTTCAGTGTGTTCTGCTGAATTACATCTGTAATCAGGCACCATTTTTTTTTTCTCTTTCATACTTGATGTGGGCTTTCAAGCATTTAAAGTTCATAAAATTAAGAGCGAAGAAGCCATTCAGTAAAGGCACAAATTGAAACAGAGCCAAGAAATGCTGAGTGGGAATGAGCCTGACTGGTTTCCGACAGATCAGAATTGGATTTCCTACTCTCGCATAGAAGGCAAGGCCAAAGCACACTCCCCTTCCAACAGTTTCTACAGAGAATGGAAATTACTTAGCAAACTACAGTGTGCATCTTGCAAAAATTTTCTTTCTGTTACTATTGAAAACCTCCTTTATGACCCTGAAATATAACTCAACTCAGTTGCAGTCATGTATGTTTATCTGTCCTGAGCCAATAATGAATTTTTGTTTTAAAGGATCCACAGTAAGATTTCTGGTGTGATGTCGTGTTACACATTGTGAGGAAGAATTCTTTTGCACCAAAGTGATATAAATTACCTATGAGCACTTCGCTGGTACAACACTAAATATTTTAAAAGTAAATATTTATATGGCTCAGTCTATTTCCCCCCTGACTGTTCACTCCAGGGAGTTAGGAACCATATTTTTGCTTTATACTGACAGCCTCTTTGGAGACGTCACAACTTGAAAGTGGGGTAGGGTTGGGGGGCACCATTCTTTCTTCTCCATAATGTTTGGAAATGAGTTGAGGTTTGGGGGTTTTTGTTTTTTTATTTTCCTTTTGGGTTGTCACATGTCTGGGGAATGCTCAGGGCATTGGTTAGTGGGAACAGTAATTCTAAGTGGTCTGCAGGATAGCTTGTACCAGTGGAGATGTGAATGAATGAACAAATGAATGAATGAGTTAGTGAATTAATTTATCTGTACTTTATTTACATAATAAATGCCATCAACATTTTTCTAATATTCTAAAACATGGCTTCCAGAACCAATGTAAAGGGATTTTAAAGTCTTTGAAACGCAAACATTAATATTAAAATAAGGCCATACTCTGTATAAGACAAAGAGTAACCTCCTTTACCACCTTCTAGAGTCACATTTTAGTGTGAATTTTGTGAGTATGTTTGCTAGAAGACAGAGCATATTTTTATTCAACTAAAATTACAAATTTTCTTCCTTAAGTACATCACCTAAGAATCTCCTTATAGTATAGCTCACCCACACACTGTCCTAAAAATAGAATTTCTATCCACGGTGCCCTTTTCTTTCTCATATAACCTCTTTCTTGATGTCACTTTTTTCACCTTTCAGCGCTATCTTCAATCATCCAAAATCCAGCACTACTGTGTGGCTGCTATTAGGAGAGTGTGGATCCAAGTAGAAGCAGTGCCCTGGGTTTTATTTGCGTTACCCCACGTACTCAGCTTATCCCATCTGCATGATTGCCAGAGCCTCTGAGAATGCTAATTTCTCATCCTATTCTTCTTAGGCAAATGTGCTTAAGGAAGGATGCTGCTGCCCTGCCCATGAAATGAGGGGTACTGGAGGGAGTCGGGGAGCTGGGAGGGCTGGCGTCTCTTTAACAAAGTCAATGCTGTCTTCTGTGAAGCATCAATGTCTTGGTGTTTTTTTTCCCCCTACCAAAATTGTGCACGTATGTGACTCCAGCTTTCTTTACAAGGGGAGGCGTGACCCCTGTAGGGCTTCCATCTGTCTGCCTGGAGCAGGTGGTCTCACCCGTGTAGCAATTCGCCCTGGTTAGAGCTCATTGGAACATATTCTGACATTGATATCAGGTCTTCATGTTCCATTATCTTCTCCAAGCTTGTTTACCTTTATGTGGAGAGAGTCTGTGCTATCATAAATGAAAAAAAAAAGAAGAAGAAGGAGAAATTTCCTGTCTTTTAAGATACTCTAAATGTAAATCACTGACAGCCAGGGAAATCAGGAGGTATGATTTTGGAAGCAGCACTTACATAGGAAACGGGTCTATTTGTAACATTTCTAGAATACAGAATAGTCAACAGAACTTTTACCTGACCAGAAGCCACTGCCTCCCACCCCAAACAATTAGGTAGTATATTTGGAAATTATTTAACATATTTCAATGCAAAGTTTCCTTTCTTTCATCTTTTTTTGGGGGCCAGAGTCTGAAAGTCCATATTCTTAGTCAAATCTGATTTGAAACAAGACTAGGAATAGCATGAGTTTGAGCAGACTGGGATATTTTAATTCCTAAAAGTCCCAGCTGGAAATTCAGCAAAAATTGTTCTCTTGGCACTTCCAAAGAAATCTTACAGGTTTCAGAAGAGCAGCTGAAGTAGGAAGAAAAATGAGGACCCACCATCACCAAGACAATAACAAAAAAATACAGCTATTCAAATATTTTGATATCTAAGGTTCAGCAGGTTTTTGTTGTTGTTGTTGTTGGTTTTTTTTTTTTTTTTTTTTTTTTTTTTTTGATGTAGCAGGAGAGCTGTGTCAGTTCCTAAGACTCCAGATGGATAAACACAGATTTGGAGAAACTTTCTTATTCCCTGGGTATAAAACCAGCACCAGAGGGAACACGTTACATTATCCCGAAAACTTTCCTTCCCTGCCCATGCTTCTCGGGTGCCCTGGCGGGGGATTTGTGTTGCCACTAGGAGTATATGGTACGGAACAGGGCTCCCCGCACCCGCCTCCTCCTCCTCCACAAACATCATGCTGGAGGAAGCATAGTAGTTTCATTCACAGCTTGGAAAAGCTCTCGTTCCAGCCTGTGGACCACTGGCTGTTCTCTGTGCCCCTGACATGTCTGTTTCTTGAATAGTTTGAGAACCTAAATTTTTAATGCCCTGTCCTCGTGGATCAAAGCCACATTTGTTAATGGTATATCATAAGCCCTGATTTTTTTTTTACATATTAGAATTTCATTCATAGTATTTATGCTGTTTCTTGCCTGTTTTAAATGCTGGAGAGATCTTTAAGTACCACTTTTTTTCTGGATGTTACTTTTGTTGTAGTGCCCTGTCTGTGCTATTTTGAATTGGACTTGATTCTGGCCTCTGTGTGTGTGAGTGTCTATCTGTGTGTCTGTCTGTATATCTCTGTGTGTCTGTGTGTGTCTATGGCAGAGAGTGCGGGACATTAGACTGGGGATGAGACTTGAGAATGTAAAACACACGGAGTTGTCAAAAAGGCTTTCCATATGATTATCTGGTGAAGTGAAATGTCAGAGTTCCCCAAACAGATACTCTCCTCCCGTCAAATACAGAAAGAAATGCTCAGCAAGGTAATATTTTCTCCATCCCGAGAAGGGGTAATATTTCCCAGTGGGGTAAATCATCATGGATCCGATGACTATATAGCAGCATGGTTTCCTTATGAGAAAATGCACTGGAAAATGAACACTTTTGGACAATGTAAAGACAAACACCCTCAATCCTTTGGCCTGGAAGGGCATAGGAACTCTGCAAGCACACAGGCTGCTCTGAATCTCAAATAATGATTCCTCTGATGTGGTAATACTGCTGCTACCCTGGGCTCCAGGAGAGCAGGGCTAATTGTATGGTGTCAGATGGTAGGTGTGTCAGTGGAAAAAATGTAAGAGGCACATCAGTGCGGCTTTCTACAGCATAATAGGCACTGATTAGCCAGTCGTGTGGCGTGGCAGTGTGTGCTCCGCCGCCGACTGTTAGCTGTGAGCGTTGAGGCTGACTCGAGCTGCGGAAAAACACAATGGTGCCCGAGGAGAAGGTGGCTTCAGACCCAGTAATTTTCATGGGGGATTAGCTAGCACCCTCAGACAGCATGGGGTGGGGAGCAACCGCAACCTGCTCTGCCAGGCTTCTCAGATGCCTAAGTGTGGCATTTGGTCAGCTCTGATTTGGACGGAGGTCCCTTGATTTGCAGAATTCACGGAGGCAGGCAGTTCTACACCTGGATGGGGTCCTCTGAGACCATCAGCCCAGCCTCCTGTTCCCAGGCAGGACTGTGCAGAAGCCACCCAGTGTCTGACAAGCGTGGAAAGCAGGGCTGTAGACTTCCGTTTTCCTGCTTCTATCTGTAGACGATGTTCCCTGCCTTCCCAGTATTATAATACCTCTCTCCGGCAGGGAACCAGTGCGTGACAGCTGACAGTAGAAACTTATTGTTTATCTATTATAAATAATTCTTAATCTTTCAAATTAGTCATAGAAAGTCCTTATTATTTTGGAGAGAGTGCCTTGTACACTTCAATGTTGATAGCTTTAGCCCAGATGTTGAGATATTTGGGAAGAAAATAAACTTCATACTCTCTTTTGTATTTAAAATCATCCACTCACCTGCATGATAAATGGTAATATTTTATTCTTCAAATAAATGAATAGCATAGGACTCTCTTGAAGTGATGCTTTATTTTATCAACCAATTTCCTTTTGAAGATTCTTTTTCTATGGCTTGATCTTTCAGGAGTACCAATAATTGGCTCAGTCCTTTTTTTTTTTCTGTCTTCATTACTACTTTATATACTTCCACTGACCACTTGTATTAGGGGGAAGTGACAAATGAACCCAGATGTGGCAGAAGTCAGTTTGACAGAAATATTCTCCTCCATGTGATCATACAGGGATCTGAGCTCCTTACATCTCGTGGCTACTCCTATGGGGGAAATTCATGGCGGTTCACAATCGGTGTGATTTTATAGATCAGACCTAGAAGTGGCACATACCATTATTGCTTACATCCTGTTTGAGGGTCCTAATTCATCAGAACACATCTAACTGCATGGAAGACTTAGGGATATAGTCTAATCTTAAGCCCAAAGGAGGGGTGAATGATTTTTGGATTGTTGGCTGCTATTCTCTGCCAAGTCATGTATAATGCTCTTGTAATGTCTTCAGTTCTCCAGGTTCTCTCAATTGGGGCTGCCTTCCATTGTTATCTTCTTAGTTTTAGGCAGATTCCAAAGATCTTTCTGCACAGAGAGGAAGCCTTGTTTCAAGATCTGGGTTAAAAAGTTGTGATTCTAACTCAAGCAGCCATGGCTACCCTACTATTCAGGGCTAACTATTATATTTGTTTAGTCAAGTTACTCCAGAAAATCTTGTTTATTCAGAAAAAGTCCTCATTCAACAAATGCTCAAAATAGGCTGTAAGGGACAGAAGACTTAGCTCTCCCTTTTATTGGCTATTTTTATTTTTGAGGATATTGTGTAAGGTACCAATATGATCATGATCCTTTGGATAGGATGAAGACTATCTCCTTATCATTGCTGGAACACTGTGGGTGTTGTAGTTGCTGTGTGTGATTCAGTAGAATGAACACTAGATTGAAAATTAGGGAAGAGTGGAGCTGATTTAAGATCTGCCACTTATTTGTCATGAAAACATAAAAAATTGATGAATCTCTCTGTTTATCTACATTCCCATCATCTGTTAAGTAAGAATCTTGCCCCTCTGGTTTCACAGAGCTAGAGTGGGTGAGTTATGAGAATGTTTTTTGAAAACTGTGGCCCAGGTGCCGAGGGGTGGTGATGCTAGTTGTTTTCACATCAGAAGATAACGGATAAACCTTTGTCAAGTTCCTGATTTGTTCGGGTTCTGTACAAGGCAGGAGAGAGTGAGAAACATGAATCAGGAGCCGTAAGTTAAACATTCAAGATAAAAGAAACAGCCACCAAAATAGGATAAAAGATAAACAGATGCCGACTCAAAGAAAATATGAAAGCAGTTGCAAAGTAAAACAGCTTGGCAATGCTGAGAGGGTGCTGGAGATAATCTTTTGATCAGCATGGTGTGGGATGAATTAGGAGAGCCTTGCTGATCACCATTGCTGCTGTTGTGGCCCAGCACTGAGATGCTGCCAATACCATGGCAGATTCCCTGTGTGTATCCCATGGGTTTTAGAAACTCAGAGTTTCCTTAAAGGACCCAGGACCTGGAGCCTTACTGAGTATCATGAGGGCTGGTATGAGGTCAGCTTATGATTAATGTGAAAACTATTTTTTTACTGTAACTGACAGTTCATAGATTTAGAGCAAATCCTTCAAAACATCCACAGAGCTGCTGAGGTCATAGGACATGGTGATACATACAGTACAGATTGCTTTGCACAAGAGTGAAGAGATAGTCCGCGTGGTCACTAGAATGTGTGGTAGTCTGTCTCATGAGCAAATAGGAGAGCAAGAAAAGGGCAGTGTCCAGACACACAAGTGACCATACATTGTTAAAGGAAAACCAATTAAACAGTGGAACAACTAGGTAATTTGGTAGATGCCAGGACACTGTTGTAACTGCAGGAGTGATTCTACCATAATTATTGATGACTTTTGTCTTTTGGGGTCCTTTAATTCTTTCAAGTATGCTACCAAAATGTCTCCTGTGTGACAGTGTGCTGCTAACACAGAAAGGCTGAAAATTATCACAGACTGTAGAAGAAAATGATATTGGCTAGCATTTAATAATAATGCTGTGCTGGTTAGGATGATGATAGCTGCTGAAAAAGAGAAACTAAAACATACCAATGCATTAACACAACAGAGATTTCATTCCTACATTTGTGAAGTCAACTGGTAGCAGGATGGGATGGGGACTCTGCTCCACAAGCATCAGGTACCAGGCTATTGAAGGCTCTACTATTTTTCAATAAATAGCTTCCAGGTTGACTCTGGGTATCAGTATCTAAGCAGCTGACACAGAAAGAGGCTTATATGGGAACTTTTTAATGAGTTAGACCTGAAAGTACTGTCACTTCCTGTCCATTCCATTAGTCATAACTTAGTCATATGGCCATACCAAACTGAAAAGATTGCTTTGACATATAACAAATTTGTGCACCCAATAGGAAAATAAACAGTTTTAAAGATGAACTACTTAGGGTTTGTTTGGCACAGGAACTGACATTTGTATAGGTCTTGTACCATTATAGATCTCTTTCATCTGCTTGGACTCATTGGATTACAAATGAATCTAAATCCTATGAATTATTTCAGTCATTATCCTTAGTTTTGAAAACAGAAAGAGAGGTTCAGTGGTTGTACAAATTGCTCATGGTCACATCTCTGATAATTTGAGGATCTAGTTCTCAAACTCAAGTCTTTTAACTCCAAACCCCACTTTCTTTCTTTATACTGTCTCCTGCATTCCCCATTGCCACATGCTTTAGTGAGAAAGAAAGAAAAACACAGGAATTAATGGATCCCTGCCTTCAAACTGCTTACAAGAAAGAACATAAATAAAATGACTTAGGAATAATTACAGAGCAATATTTAGACAAATACAACTAAATGTATTAAGAGGCCAAAAGTGATGAGATTTGGTGAGATAATTCATCAAAGGCTACCAGTCACATGGTATTTATTCTGAAACCTGAGATGTTTTTCTAGGTTTTCAATAAGGTTTCTTGGAAATAGAGAATGTTCTCAACATAGACCTGGAGCTATTTCTTTTCCTAGTCCTGAAAACGGGTTCCACCAAAAACTTTCCATTTCTGGGATCTTGTATATCTTCAAGCAATGATTTATGGAGCATGCTAAAAAGAGAACAGTTTTGGAGGAAAACCAAACAAACAAAAAGCTAAACCAAAAAAAAAAAATATTTATGAGAAAAAAAATAGATTTAAATTCAGACAGCATTTACTGAGTACCTAATATAAACTAGACACTGCAGATGATTCCACATGTATTATTTTGTTTGTCCAAATGAAATTATGTAGAAGCAAAATAGGATTTGTATTGTCTGGAGATATAAATTATTTATGTTATCCTTGGATCTCTTTAGTATGGGTAAATGATATCTGGCTTTAGTATTTTGGGCTCGTTATTGCAAACTTTCCAAAGTTGGCTTTATTTTTTTTAAATACAACCATAGATCATGATGCAGGAGGAAATATCAAAAGCACATCTGGTTTCCCCTCTGCCTTCAGGAAACGAGTATTGTTTCCTTATTCCTTGGCTGCATAGCCACGAGTAAGTCACATTTCTAAGCCTCGGGAACTTGATATGATAAACGATGGAACTAATGAACCTTCCATGTCTCCAGTGCTGATCAGCTGGAAGCCTCGAATGTTCACTGTGATTTCTAAACTATAAAGCACTACGTAGATATCAGGTAGTGTTTGATTGCCATTGAACAGAGGAGACAACTGAAGGTCAGAGTGACACCAGTACCTTCTTGGTGTCACTCACCTAGAAGGTTGTGGAAATCTAGACTCATTACTTCCAGGGCCACCTTTTTTGACCTGAACTTTAATTGCTTTAATTTCAAAGGACTTGAACAGAATTTGCACAGTTTCTTTTGATCTTTCCCAAGATTAAAGTAGATAAAATATCAACCCAGAATCATTTTGTTTGGCAGATAAAAGTAGCAGCAAGGACAGCCTCCCCTGTTAGTGAGCAGCTGGCCCCATGAACCATTGTCCATGCATTTAAATCACAAAAATATCAAGGGGCCCTAAATTAGCTCTATTTGGTAAGTGCCTGAACAGAACACACAAACGCACGTACACATGTATACACACACACATGCACTATTTAGGAAACCGAGACCCTTGTGTTTTCCCATGGGTTGGTAAAATGGCACCAGTTTGCACAAGGGGCACATTCTAGGGGCCTATATGAAAAGATTTTTGTCCTGTGATAGAATAAACATCAATTCCTCCTTATAATCTTACTGCAGTTAGTGTCAAGAATCCATATCTGAGGGTCAACTTTGGGAATTCAGTTCATATTCTGGTAAGAATGAGCCAGTACCAATTTGGAACACAGAAATTTGGCTGAACAAATAGATACTCGAGGCAGGCTTTTTAAATAAATGGGAGGAAAATGGCTTTGGTAAGTGTGCCCAGAGTCATTGTGGCATTAGGGGCATTTTGATCAATTGAAATAACAAAGTAATTAACACCTGCTGTGTGTTGCAGCAGAAAATGAGGTAAATTGCATTCTCTTGGAAGCCTCTGCCTTCCACAAATGCTGTGTTGAAGGAGAACCCCTGGGAGATCAGTGTGCCTGCATGAAGATCTCTTATAGAAAGGTGAGGCCTGCAGAATGCGTCTACAAATTTAAATATACACGTATGTATATTGCACTTTTCCAAGAAGATTTGGATCTCCAAGGATGGCCTTTAAAGGCTCGGGCAAATAATATTACTTAGCTCTGCTAGACAACATCTTTTCAATGTAGCAGTTCCATCAATTCTAAGAAGAAATAGAGGCTCCTTGGATGTCACTCAGCTGTCCTCCTCAAAAACCTGATCCTGTAGGGTTAGTTTATCTGTCCCCTCCAAATTTTGTTTAGGCCACACAGTTCATGGTACTTTGTTAATGACAGTAAACTAACGTATCTGAATTCCCAAGAAGAACACTAAATTAGGTTCCTGGACCCAATTCTAGTGTGTGTGTGAGTGTGTGTGTGTGGAGGGGGTGGGGTGTGTGTGTGTGGGTGGGTGTAGAGATTTCTCCTCACCAGCACGTAATTCTCAGACCCTGGAGGTGGCATCAGATTCCACAGGCACGGGGCTCATTATGAGTAACATAACACTCTTTTCACCTTATGTATCTGAAATGTTTTCAGGAACAAGAGATAAATATTATACCCAGAGATGTTTCTGTGGCTCTTGTCACTCAGGAAATTCCAAGGGTTTTAGGAAATGTGAACCAGGGTATGTGGATGAAGACCAAGTATACATGAGAAATACAGTTTAGTCATCTGAATGACCAAATACATATATGTATATTTCTTACAAATCACAATATCATAGAGACAATATCTGAATCTACCATTCTATTCTTTTGATTGAAATTATTGGCATTATTTGAAAGATACCTTTGTGTTAGGCCAGCAGGTATGGTGAAAAGATGATACCCTGCTCTCAGGATGTCAGCAGGTTACTACAATCTGGCATCTCCCTCCTAAAGAGAGAATGTGAAGGAATTAAATATATTTAAGAGCCCATTATTCCAAAAATCATCATTGAAATTATGGAATAGGAAGGGAAATGAAAACAAAATATGCAATTATCAATTTAATAAGTGAGCAAAAGATTGGATTTAGCATTGTGGTTGGGAAAAAAGGTAACAAAGCTTCCAATCAGGAAAGCTGAAATTTTACGTAGTATTTACATAGTATTACATTATTGTGATGTCCTAGATTAGATTTGTCATCATTTTGGACTTCGATTTCTTATTTTATCCTTCAAACTGCGGTAGCCTCCCACTCCTGACTATATTTCTCACAAATGAATACTGTGTTTTAAATATGAGGTTTAGCTGTGAGCATTATTCTACTACTGTAGACGCGCTGGTCTACTTGGATGACTGTATTTTCCTACTGCTTGTAAAAAAAGCATTTTCATTGAAGGAAAGTTGAAGACACTTGAGAAAAAGAAAATTGACCTTCCCAGAAAAAAATGCAGTATTCCTTTCAGGCTGTTTTCTGTGTTTAAGTGTAGGTACACATTTCTGTTTTATTTTCCCATATTGGTAGCACAGTTGTTTTGAAACAATGATTCATAACCTGATTTTCACTGAATATTATATTAATGATACTTTCAACGTGATGAATTTGTGCTGCTCACCAGTATCTCTAGTTCTCCTGATTTCAGGTACGTGGTGGAATTCCTGAACCCCTAGGGTTCAATGGGTCCATAAGTTTCGTTTGTCCAGGGAAGCTTAAGTGGAAGTAACTTTTGTTAATTCCGGTGAAAAGTGTTTAATTTCCAGAGTATAAGCCACCGAAACTCTTTCCCTTTCTGCCACGGAGTGGAGGGTCAAGATGGCTCCTGTTGTACTAGACTTTTATTGGACTGTAAGAAATTATCACACACTTGGGGGCTTTAGGCAACACAGATTTATTTCCTTACAGTTCTGGAGCCCAGAAGCCCAAAATGAGTGTTACACGACAGAAATCAAGATGGTGGCAGGGTCGTGCTCCCTCTGGAGATGGTAGGGGAGACTTCATTTCCTTGCCTTTTCCAGCATCTGCAGTTGTGTTCTTGACTCATGGCCCCTTCCCCCACCTTCAAGGCAAAGCATCTTCTCTCCCCAGCTCTGCTTCCCTCGGTTTTCATCATATGAACTTCTCTTCTGCCTGGAGTCAAATCTCCCTCCACTCTCTCTTGTAAGGATATTAGTGATTACTTTAAGGGTCCACCTGGCTAATCCAAGGATAATCTCCCCAGCCCAGGATCCTTAATCACGTCTACAAAGATCTTTTTTCCACATAAGGCAATATTCACAGATTCCAGATATTTGAATCTGGGTATCATTGGGGGTTGTTAATTCAGCCAGGCTCTATTCCACAGTGAGGAAAAGTAGGGCAGCACAGTCTACTCTGGATACATGGTGTGAGCAATGTACAAAGTGTATTTCTATAAGCCATTAGCATCTAAGAGTTTGTCCTTATTATCACGGCATAACTTAGAACAGACTGACTAATAATGGTATAATTTCATATTCTTTGAAAATACTACTTTTCATGTCTTTATCTTTTTTAAAAGCCTGCCACATAGCCCTATATCATAGTTATTTTAATCAATATCCTATTGGAATTTAAGTTATGTCTAATGTTGCGGTGACTATCCTAATAAATAAATTGCTATGCACATCTCTGATTACCCTCTTAGAGAAAAGTTCTAGAAAATGAACTCCTGGATCAAAGGGTATATATACTCCTAAGGATGTTTCATCTGTGGGTAAAGGGCTTCGAGAAATGTTATGACCATTGACACCTCGGCAGTAACCTTTCAGCAGAACCATAGTTTTTCACCCTCTTTCAGGGAAGGTTTTTGAATAAGACAGGACAAATAGCTTGTAGTGTTTTTAACTAGTTCAGTAACATAAACGTAGGAAATGAAAATGCTCAGTCCTTTGTGAAGTTTCCCAATTCTCTTGTGGGTTGGACTAAATCAGGCAGAGAGTGTGTTTCATGGTTCTGTTCCTAAGAAAGACCTCCTCTGATATGTTTTCTGAATATAGAAATGTAAAGAGCATTAGGATAAAGTGGGAGGAAGGAGGATAAATAACAACAACAACAAAAAATGAATGACTCTGTAACCTTGCTCAGGTAGAGACTCTGACTGAAGACAAAGCAGAGAGCTAACATGTACCCATGATTTTTTATGGGGAAGTTACTGTGTTGCAAACTGCTGTCTTATTTATCTTCAGTGGCTTCTCTTCTTTCCCCACCCCCTTATCACACTTGAACACCATCCACTTTTGTTTGCGGGACTGCTTATCTGATGGGAGGGAGAGAACTCTGCGGGGCCAATGGAGTGGTGACTTTCCCACCACCCCATCCATCACCGGGGTGGAGCTGACAAAGCACAGCGACTCAGCCGCCACCCCAGCAGGAACTAAGTATATCATCTGCCCAAGCACCTGATCTCCACTTGCCAGGGCTGAGAAGATCCAAGCACCCTAGGATGGCAGATGTCGAAAGGACACGCTGCCAGGTGGAGATGGCATTAATTTTTTCATAAATTGACAACTTCTGCTCCTGCTCACCTCCCCAGCCCTGTCATGCTTTCCAGCACTATTTAGAACAGCCATTTCAGACTCAGTCTCTTGGATCACCTGCCCCCTTTGTCAGACCTGGTGAGCCATTTGGCGGGAATGGCAGTGGCCATCTGTGTTGCTAGAATGAGGCTCTTTTTCATTGCTACCTGTCTCTCCCGTTCCAAAGATTCTTGGCTTAGGGGAGCCAGGTGCCTCATTCTTCTGGGCTTCTTGCCACCAACTAGGTGGATTTCAAATCTTGGGCTGGACTTCCTGGTAGGAGAACCTATAGGGGATTATGTTTCCTTAGCAATTTCCTTTCCGTTCCCAGAGTCCTGAAATTTACTTGGCTTTCCCCATCAACTTCCTCTATTAAATGCTTCAGGGGATTTACTCCTATCCCAAAAGTCTGGTCAGCCAAGGCAAAGGAGATTCTGCGTAATCTGAACAATAGGAAGTGATGAGTGAGCAACTCTCCATTCCTTGGGGGGAAAAAAAGTACAAATCTAGGCTGAGGAGTGGAATTAAGATCATGGCACAGGGTTTACCAGGTTTAAAAATACTATTAACAAGATACTCGGACTGTAGCAATAGCCTCAATTAAGTATGTGCCATTCATACTGTTTTAGATTTTCTTGGATCACATATGCTTTAATTTAAATAAAAAGCAAACTTGGAAAACCACATTCCCTCCCTTTTGGACCAAATATAGGGGAGCCTGTTTTATAAAAAATTACTACCTGGGAAAAATGATCTTTATATAAGCCAGAAACTACATAAGTTCAGCAGTTTTTGACCCTGGTTCAATTTTCTCTTTGAAAATAAAGGCAAAGATCAGTGCAATTAGTGATTCAACTGAATATTTTAAAATCTGAAAGCTGTTTGGTGGAGGGGAAGCACAGAATGGAAACAAACTTTGCAGGACAAAGCACAGTAACCCAGGTTGGAAAACTGGGTTCATGATGTGTCTCTATTCATGAAACAAATTACTCAAAGTTATCCCTTTCTTTGTGTCTACTTAAACCAGGGGAGAAGAATGTTTCTCTCCTTCCTGGCTCGTAGCAATATCATAAGCAGAAAAGTAATTAATGGTTATGAAGACACTAGAAATATTCCATTATTATAAAAATGAAAAGAAAATGTATTAGACTGTAATAAATCCTCATTCATCTAGACACTTTTAATTTAGAATTTGGCACAATATAGAAAGACACTCTTCTGAAGTTTACATTTATGTTACCTGAGAAGAAATAGTTTGCTAAGCAAATTGAAAGGGTACACAAAATTGTTAGAATGTAACTAAGAAGTATATGTAATGAAAAGCTCTCAAGTAATTATTTTAGTTAAAGGATGAAGAACTCCAATTTAACTATAAGCACTGCCATATCTTAAAAAGATAATTCTGTATGTAAAGAACTTATTATATATATTTATATATAGCTCATATATAATATATATAATTTATGTGTACAGTATATAGTTTATATACTATATATTTATATAAAATATATAGTTCATATATAACTCATATGCTTTATATATTATATATAGTTTATATATAAATTATGTATATTTTATATATATAATATGTGTAATTTATATATAATGTATAAAATAAATTAATGAGATAATATATTAGTCCCAGATATTTATTAGCTTTCCCTCCTCCCCATCTCCATTTTAGAACTTAGCTATAATATGACCCCAAAATTATATTTTCATTTTTCATTAAATGTAGAGAATTCATGGCTCACATTGTAATGAAGGAAGGCCACCTATAAACATGCAACAACACAAAATATTATGTTAGTAAGAAAAAGGGAATATTTAATTATCAATAATAAGATTTAAGTTGGACTTTAGAAATGAGTAGAGTGTCAGTCACATAGATGGGAAAAAAGAATATTCTGAGGGGACAGCATATGAAGGAAAAATGCAAGTGAATGATGTATTGAGAAATGGTCAAATAGTTCACCACTGTTGGATAACAGGGTACAAAAAAGTAAATTGTCTAAGGATACATTCAGCAACAGAGCATGTGACTTGAACCTGCTATGAGGTTTAGAATGCAGTCTGAAAAAAATGAGAACGTCTGGGTATAGTCAAGAAAGGGCATGGTATGGTGAGATACATGATTTTGAAAGAGATTCCGGGTGAGACTTCAGAATGGCCTCCAACCTGGAGAAGAGTTTGGGTTAGAGTTAGTGTCAGGGATGGGGAATCCACAAAGATAGCTATTGGCAGACTTCACTTGGTAAAGTTGAATGCTCTGCTTTTGAGGCTACATCCATAAAGCTCTAAGATAAAGCCATCCATCAAAACAACATCCAAAGTTCATGTTTCCTGTGTTGAGACCCTGAGAAATAGTTGAGAAGTTGTCTGTGTTGCTATAAGAGCTGCTAAAAATATAACATATGGTCATTAAACTGAAGACTATTGTTTGCATTCCAAAAGGGTGTAAAATCAGAAGAAAAGAGGTTTGAGTGCAAACCAAAAAAGCTTGTAGCAATGGAGAGTAAAGAAGAAGTCAGGGAAGGAACCCAAGAAGGAATCTCCAGAGGGACATTAAAAGCACAGAGTCCGGAGTGTTACTGAAGCCAAGGGCAAAAATAATACAGGATAAAACAGCATTCTCAGAATGTTCAGATGCCACAGATGAGAGTTAAGCCATCCTTATATTCACTGGTGTTTGATAAATATAATGACACTGATGAACTTCGAAAGCACAATTTTAAAGGAGAGAATGAGAAGACAAAATAGACAACAGGGAGCAGAGAAATCAGGAAAGAGTTGAACAATAAACACTGCAGAGAATGGGCATTTTCCTCTTAAAAATAAATACAAAGAATGGAGCACATTAAAGATGATAATGAAAGAATTAGTGAAGAGGGAAAGGCTAAAGATTGAAGAAATCAGAGAGAGAATTCATGAAGATAAATAAGTCCTATGGAGTGTAAGAGTAGATGGTTTTAAAAGTTTGGGGGGCAGGTATAAATCTTTGAAAGAAAAATGGCTTCAGATTTCTTCAAGACATGGAAAAAAGACATTACTGAAGCTGCTGAGTTTTGAAATAATGACAAAGCAATCGTAGGAATTCACATCAGTTGTACTTGCTTGTCTCCATTGAAATCAAAGCACAGTCAGTGGAAAAGAGTAAGAGGACGGTGGTTTGGGCATGCAGGAAAGACTGGAAAATATTCCGACAGTGGAAAGGGCTAGGGCATCATGTAGAGATGAAAAGAAATATTGGCTAGTAGCATCTTGCGCAAAGCTGATGCTGAATTACGTATTTTTATTCTGTTTCATTATGCATCTGGATCTTTTTATAACAGTAAAACAGGTTCAGCATGAAAATGTGTAAGATTATCACATTGTGAAAATAAGTGATCTTATATCTTACTGTATCTTTTTTATCTGTTTATCAATTTATATGTGAATGGGTGGGTGGGTGGTTGCATATGTTAAGGCTCATGGCGAGGAAAAAGATGGCGCACTACTCAAATGTGGTCATTGACAAGGATTTAATAAAACTTCATTTACAAAGATGTTGGTTGGGTAGAATTAGTGAAATAGGGTAGGGATGCAGTATCCTAGAGCTAGCCATGGATTAAGGAGGGTAGGACAGGTGAAAAGGTGAAAGGAGAGACTGTTTCTGAAATGTAGTGAGATCTAGATTTAGAGAGGGCTATTCCACAGGAATTATCGTCCTTGGAGACGAGGTGGTCCAATCTACGGAAGCCAGTCTTCAGCAGGGCAGACTTGGGTAGAGCAGATCTGGAGAGGTCAACAGACAATAAAAAATGCAATGTTTGTGATATTGTGATTTATGATAGAAATATACATTTGGTCTTTGTTTTTGGCACAGACTTCCTAAAACTCTTGGAACTTCTTAAGTGATAAAAGTTTTAAATTTATGTTAATGAAGTGACTTTGAGATTACACCTAAGGATGGTGCCTGATTGCCAGGGGAACCAACTGTGTGACTAGACAGTTGGAACTTTCAGTCCCACCCATGACCTCCTGGGCTGAGAGGACCTGGAGTTTGAATTAACCACCAGTGACCAATGGGTTAAACAACTGTGCTTGTGAGTCACTCTGGCAAATTAATCAAACCCATAGAAGAGGTTGTGGGAATCTCTGTTTTATAGCCAGCTGGTCAGAAGTACGAGTAACAACCAGAGCTTGCAACTGGCATCTGAGATAAGGAGGGAGTCATTGAACTCCCAGTCTAAAACTCATCAGGCAGAAGCACAGGCGACAACCTGGGTTTGCAGTTGGCGTCTGTAGGGGTGAGAAGGAGTGGGGACAGTCTTGAGAGACTGAGACTTGGAGCCGTGGGATCTGATACTCTCCACGTAGATAGCATCAGAATTGAGTGGAATTGTAGAACACCCAGCTGGTGTCTGAGAGTTGCTTGTTGGTGTGAAATACCCCTCTCCACACCACATAACACTGGAACTGTGTACTCAGAACACCAAATATGTTTTTCAGGATTGGAACTCAGCATCCCTGAAGCAGAAAAGAAGAAATAAATGGTTGAATTTCCCCAGTGTCTTCAGCTGGGGGAGAGGGGCTATAGGGACTTCAGTGGGAGATGAGGGAATCCAGACCACGATGAGATAAACTTGAGTAATTCAGATCATAGCTCAGCAGTGTTCAAGAAATGTGTTCAAGTTCAATAAAAGCAACATTTTTACTTCCTCTTTATCATTCAATGGAGGAATAGCAATAGCCTGATGGACCTAGCAGCTCTTTTCACTGGAATAGAGAATTTCTTGGGTTATTTGGAAAAAAAAGTAAAGACAGCTTTGGTATGAGGCCATTAAAGCATCCCAGAGTAAAATGCAAGTGGGATTCTGAGTATTGCTGTAGATGAACTACTTTTTCATATTTTTACTTTTCTAAATCAAAATGTCTTACAGTGCAAGTAACATTTCTTCTTTTCCTCTTCCAAAAAAACTATCTTTATGTCTGTGTTAACTCTTTCAATCAAAGATGCTTTAACATACAGAAAGTATTGTGGTAGAGAAGTGGTAAACAAAAGAAGAAAAGGAAAACAAGACAAGGTGAGGTTGACGTGATAATTATGAAAACAAACTTTCAATCAAAATGCTCTGGAATATTCTTTTGGCAGATGCTTATTGATGCAAATTGAAAGGAAGATGGAGTAAGCAGATTGCCATTTAAAACTTAATTAAATTAAGCCTTAAACATCAATCCAATCTTTTAGAGTCCTCAGTAAACAGGGGACAAAACTCAGCTATCACCAATAAGATGAGGAAAAACATTAAGGAGCAGCTTAACATATTTTTCAATTTATCATTTACAACCCAAATTAGAAATGAGAAAAAGGAGATAAAGAATTTTTCCCTAAAGATTCTCTGGTGGCACCTTTGAAATTGCATCAGTTATATTCATGCCAGCACCATCCACTGCTAACACAGCCACACAGCGCAACCCACAGTTCTCAGGAAATTCCATGTTACTCAGACATGCATCAATTAGAAATGCAGAGAAATCTTGCTAAAGGATCTCAGTGCATATGGACTTGTTGGAATTGGTATGTGTTTGCTACAGGGTACTTTGCTTTGAAGTCTCCTGGGAATTGTTGGGTGGATAGCGTTATTCTAGTCTCTACTTTATCAGGTTTCCTTATCCTGTTCCAAATACTGGGAAGCCAGCCGCTTTTATGGTTGCCTTATAGAAAATCTTTTCTTTTAGTCCATTCATTATGAGCATTCTGACATAGACTTAAAGTAGCCTTAGAAGTTATCTATATCAGTCTCTGATACCCAGTGTTGAAATGGCTCGTTCAGAATAAGAATATGTTGAGCATCACGATAAACACTGCTTTATGCCAGGCACTAGGGCTACAGAGATAAAACACAGGCTCTTCTCGTCAAGGAGTTTACATGCTGGTATTAGAAACAGTTCTGTAAATAAATTAATGTCACACAGCACACCCCATGCTACAATTCCAGCAGAGTTCAAAGTAGCCCAGGAGGCTGACAATGCAGGGAGCACCTGGCTCTGTCCAGGAATACCTGCAGAAGCTTCTAAAGAGAGATGACACAAAGTTCTAGAGAATCCGAGTCAAGTTTAGTTTTTAGTCTCTAATTCTAAGCTCAGGTTTAGATGTTCTTGTATCTCTGTGCACTGGTAAAAATTCTGATTCAGAGTTTTTCAAAGTAGGTCAGAAAATTACTCCAAGAGCATTTTTAATATAAATATTCAGTCATATAATACTCAATAATATAATATCAGTATATAAATATAATACTCAGGAATATAAATTCTCAATGATATAAATAATACAAATATTATTTATTTCTATAAATAAAGAATATAAATACTAGGCACAGGTCTACTAATAAGAGAAAATGGAGGCATCTTGAAAAACTTTGAAATAAAAGTTGAGGTTATTAGATTATATGTAACAGACATGAATTGGAAGCGTATGTGCAATAGTCCTATAGGAGCTTGTGTGAATATATTGGAAAATAGAAAAGCAATGACCTTGTACCCAGGGTGCTTTACATTTGAGCACGAGAGATGCAGAAACACAGGAATAAAGTCTATCCAAAAAAGGCTGTGAAGGTAATTATGTGCAAGGGCAAAAGAACTATAATCAATAATGCAAAGAGCAAAAACTCTATCAAGGAGAGCCTCAAAAGTTTCTTAGAGGAAGTGAGTATTTCTATTTATCTAGTTTGAATTGTTTTCTCAACCAGAGGGACAGAACTGTCCCAGTGATGGATGGTACTGATCTGCATGTGTCCAGGATCAACTGTGAAGAGATCATACATTTGTAAACTGAGCATCATAGCTGTGTGTACAATCCATAAGAAATGTGATAATGCGATGCTCCCATGCCGGAAACAATGATGACTTTGATCTCAGTGTCACATGGAGTCTCTTTACGCTATAGGATCAAGCCCCACCACTGAGTCCCATCGGTGGGAGAAGGAAAGTGAAGATACAGCCAGGTCTCTGTAAATTACACATAATTTGCAAATTATTTTATCAACTCACAAACCTCTCCAATTTAACGCAACCAATGGGAGAGCATGAGGCAGGAGATGTGAACTTTTCCAAGCGAGTATCAAGGGAAGGAAAAAAAAAGTTTGATGCCAATTAAAATTGATTGGCTAAACTAAAGAAAGTTTGAGGCATGTCCAACCAAGGCTTAGGTTCCTGCTCAAGCCTATTTATTGGCATCGGCAGAAAATGCAGAAGTCTCATATTCTCAAACAAGCAAACTTACTAGATCAAGCCCTGGGATCCTTATGACACCATGGGAACCTCAAATATTCAAGGTCTCCTCAACTCTAAAATGGGACCAACTGGCCTGTCAGAGCTGGTGGAATAAAATTAAAAATGACTGAGGAGAATGATTTTCAAAAAACAGCAGATAGAAAGTGTCACATAAATGCTAAATAATCATGTTAAATTTCTAGACGCTATGGCAAGTGGCACTGGATAAATGCCGAGTAGATTAGGGCCTATTTGATTTGCATTTAACTTCCAGAAAATAGAGTTTTTGAAGTAATTTTGTTTTTATACATGATAGCTTTTAAAGAGCTATAAATCTTGTTTGTGTCTGAGGCTCTGTGAAACTCTTGATTGAAATAAAATGTATCATCTGGTTTCTGTGTTGATTTTTGCCTGAGCAAAGAAAGAGGGTGAGTGGATTCCCAGGACTGCAAAAGCACATGAGATATAGTTGCACTTTTGCTGATGCAACATTCCACTGCCTGCTACCATGAGAAATGAAATTTTGCTTTCCTACAGAAACTTAGTGGGGTAGCTTTCTAGTGTTTGGGATGAAAAAGCAGTCATAAAAAATGTGAACTAAAGTCTATTACTGAATATTGTATATCATCTTTGGAGAATAATTATTCCAGTTCTTTGCCATTTTTTTAAGCTGAGCTTTTTGAATTTTTGCTGTTGAGTTGTAGTTCTTTAAATATTCTGAGTATTAACTCCTCAGCAGACATTTTATTTGCAAATATTTTCCCTCATTCCATAGACTATCTTTTCACTCTGTTGATTGTGTCCTTTGAGGCATGGAAGTTTTTAATTTTGATGAAGTCCAACTTAGCTATTTTTCTTTTTGTTGCCTGTACACTTAGTGTCATATCCAAGAAATCTTTGCCAAATCTAAAAACAAAATTTCCCTATGCATTTCTCTTGGAGAAACCTGCGAAAACATGACCTCAGCCAGGTGGCCAAGGTCAACATCAACAGTGACAAGTCATGTCGATAGTATGTACCCTGAATATGATGTGATGAAAATGGTACCCCATTTTTGTGATCTTCATCCCAATAACCCATTCCCTTATCTAATTGTGAGGAAAACACTGGAAAGATTCCAATAAAGGGACATCTTACAAAATACTTGACCATAGCATCTCCTCAAAACTGTTTAGGTCATCAAATATAATAAAATTCTAAGACACAATCACAGCCCAAAGGAGCCTCAAGACATGATGACTAAATGGAATGTGCTATCTGGATGGAATCCTGGAATGGACATTAGGTTAAATAAAAAAGGAAATCTGAATAAACTGTGTACATAATAATACATCAATATTGGTTTGTTTATCATAACAAATAAAACCATATTGTACAAGATGTTCATAATATGGGAAACTGTGCAAGATATATGGGAACCCTCTCTATAATATGAATCTTTCTATAAATCTAAACTGTCCTAGAAAGATAATCCTATTTAAAATTAATTTTTTTCTGAATATATATTATTAGAAAAATAAGGCTTATTTTAAAATATATATATAAAAAGGCCTTATTGTATTCATATTGTATTTAGCGGTGGCAAGTGAACATATGGTCTGAAATAACCTAAAACTACTGAAATCTTCCAAGATAATTCCATTTCATTTTCTCAGGGCCCTCAGGGGCAGGAGTTCTCTTTGGGTCAACCTAAATGTTTTAAGAAAAAATGTTGCTTTAAAAATCAGTTATCAAAAGTTAACCTATAAATTACCCTGAACCTAGTAGGGAAAGATTTGTGGTTTCTCCTTCTACAGAGCTGAAAGTAGTTTTAGTCAGTTTCTACTCTGCCTCCAAACCATCCATCCTCCCATTCACTTTTTACCTCATTGGACAGAATCTCAAAGTTCAGGATATGAACTCCTGGCAATTCCAAATCTTTATCACTACCATTACACACATGCATTCTGGGACCCTCGTGACAAAACTGAACTATGACTGTTATTGTGAGGTATTTGGTATCCTGCACATCTTCTAAAGTGGCTTCCCTCTCTTACGTAAGTGGCATTTCCCAGATATAAGATGTGCCAATGCTACTGCTGTTCCCACCGCCCCAACACCCACCACTTATTTTAAATTCAGGAGCTTATGAAATGAACTGGTATATCAACAGTCTCAAAAATCAGTAAAACTACCTTGGCTCCAGTGTTCTTTGTTTCTAACGTATTGGTCAAGAATATTTTCTTCTTATCTATTTAATCCTTGATTATGGATTTTGTAGGAGCTGCATTTGACTCTGCAGCTTATGAATGTGGCTTGGTGTATTCTATCTTGCTAAATTAATATCAGGTTTTAAAAAAGGGATATTAGCTCTGATATGCCATGTGTACATAATAATCAAAGACAGTTCACCTAATGTGAAAAGTCAGGCTTACTTTTTCACTGCTTTGTAACTTCCCTTTGAATTGATGTTCCTATTGAAAAAGTGAGTTCTGTACTCTGCTCTGCGGAAAATAATGTAAGTTTTGTGTGTTTTTAAAGGTTTCGTTTTTAGGGCAATTTTAGGTTTACTGTGAATTTGAGGAGGAGGTACAGAGATTTCCCACGTCTCCCAGACCCACACATGCAGAGCCTCCCGTATTGTCAATGTCACTCACCAGAGTGGTGCTTTTTTTTTTTTTTTTTTTTTTTAAACTGAGGTTGAATTTACATTAACACATTATGGTCATCCTAAGTCCATAGTTTATGTTCTGGTTCATTCTTTGTGTTGCACACTCAGTGGGTTTGGACAAATTTTATAATGACATATATCCATCATTATGTCATTCAGAGTATTTTCACTGCCCTCAAATTTTTCTGTTCTCTGGCTATTTATCTCTCCCTCATACCACCATTGCTTGGAAACCATCGATCTTTTTTGTCTCCATGGGTTTGCCTTTCCCAGAATGTCACTGACTTGGAATCATACAGTCTGTGTAGCCTTTTCAAAGGCTTCTTTCACTTATTAATATGCCTTTAAAGTTCCTCCGTGTCTTTTCATGGCTTGATAGCTCATTTCCATTGTCTGGATGTATCATGATTACTTTAACCCTGTGTTGAGTTTTTCTGTGAACATAGTTTTCAGCTCCTGGATTATACGGCAAGAATATGTTTAGTTTTGAAACTACCAAACCGTCTTCCAAAGTGACTCTGCCATTTTACATTCCTGTCAGGATTTGGTGTTCTCAGTGTTCTAGAAATTGGCCATTCTAAGATGAGTGTAATGGTATCTCCCTGTTGTTTTAATTTCCCTGATGACATATGTGGGGTTTCTCTTTGTATGCTTATTTGCCATCTGTATACCTTTGGTGAGGTGTCTGGTAAGGTCTTCGGTCCTTTTTTTTTTTTTTTCTCTTTTTTTTTTGGCTTGGGTTGCTTGTTAACTTAATGTTAAGTTTTAAGAGTTCTTGGTATATTTTTAGATAACAATCCCTCACCAGATCTGTCTTGTGCAAATATTTACTCCAGCCTATGTTCTTCTTCTCTTGATAAACTCTTACAGAGTGTTTAATGTTAATGAAGTCCACCTTACTCATTACTTATTCTATGGACCATGTCTTGGATGTTGTATCTAAAGACATCACCACACCCAAGGGCATCTAGATTTTCTCTTAGGTTATCTTCTAAAGAATTTTACAGGTTTGTGTTTTTACATTTAGGTCTGTTTGGAGTTAATTTTTGTGATGAGTGGAAGGTGTGTGTTTAGATTCATTTGTTCGCATGCATATGCCCAGTCCCTACAGCACCATTTGTTAGAGAGACTATCCTTGCTCCACTGTATTGCTCTTGCTTCTTCTCAAAGATCAGTTTATGATATTTATGGGTCTATATCTGGACTCTTTTCTTTTCCATCGATATGGCCATTCTTTCTCCGATACCACACTTCCCCGATTGCTGTAGTTTTTAGGGCTTGAAGTATGGTACCGTCAATCCTCCCAACTTTGTTCTCCTTCAATATTGTCAACACAGTAATTCCAACACAAGTAAGGAGCGTCCCTTACTTGACACTCCAAGTAAGGTTTAGAATCAATTTGTTGATATCCACAAAATAGCTGATTGGATATTGATTGGGGTTGCACTGAATCTGTATATCAGGTTGGGAAGAACTGACATCTTGACATATTGAGTCCTCCTAGCCAATAGCCTGAAATCTCTCTCCATTTATTTGGTTCTTTTTTGATTTTGATCATAAGAGTTTCATAGCTTTCCTCATATCATTTTTTTACATATTTTATTAAACTTATATGTTAGTATTTCATTTTATTGGGTCCAAATATAAATAGCAGTGTCTTTAATTTCAAATTCCATGTGTTTATTGTTGGTATATAGGAAAGCAGTTGGCTTTGTGTGTTAGCCTGTTTTCTGCAACCTTGCTATAGTCCCTTATTATTTCCAGGGTTTTTTTTTTAATTCTTTTCAGATTTTATCCATCAATAGTCATGTCAGCTGTGAACAAAGACAGCTTTATGTCTTCCTTCCCAATCTGTCTACCTTTATTTCCTTGCCTTGTCATGTAGCATTAGTAGGGACTTTCAGTACAATATTGAAAAGGAGTAATGCTATGAACTCATCTATAAAACAGAAACAGACTTGCAGACATTGAAAACTATCTTATGGTTACTGGGGAAAGCGGGTGGGAAGGGATAAATTTGGGAGTTTGAGATTTACAAATGTTGGCCACTGTATATAAAAATAGATTTAAAAAGAGTTTCTGCTGTATGACACAGGAAACTATGTTCAATATCTTGTAATTACCTTTAATGAAAAAGAATATGAAAATGAATATATGTATGTATATGCAAGACTGGGACATTGTGCTGTATACCAGATATTGATACATTGTAACTGACAGTACTTCAATTAAAAAAAAAAAAAAGGAGTGATGAGAGGGGATGTCTGTCTTTGCCTCTGCCTGATCTTTGTGAGGAAGCTTCAAGTTTCCCTCTGTTAAGTGTGATATTAGCTGTGGGTTTCTTATGGATAGTCTTAATCAAGTTGAGAAAATTCTCCTCTATTCCTAGTTGCCTGGAAATTTTAACATGAATTGGTATTGGATTTTGTCAAATGCTTTTCCTGCATCTATTGATATGATCATGTGATTTTTCTTTTTTAGTCTGATGTGATTGATCACATTAATTACCTTTGAATGCTGATCCAGCCTTGCATATCTGGGATAAATCCTACTTGGTCATGTTGTATAATTCTTTTTATGCTTTTTTTGTATTCAATTTCGGGATATTTTGTTGAGGATTTTTACTTCTATACTCATGAGATATAGTGGGGCTGTAGTTTTGTATCTTTATAATATCTGTTTGGTTTTGGTGTTAGGGTAAGGCTGGCCTCACAATGAATGAGGAAATATTACCTCTGCTTCTATCCACTGAAGCAGATTATAGAGAACTGGTACAATTTCTTCCTTAAATGTTTGACAGAAGTCACCCACCTACTTCTGATGATCTCTGTTTGGAGAGGCTATTCATTATTTATTCAGAATCTTTGATAGGTATATGACCGTGTCTACTTGTGTGAGTTTTGGTGGGTTGTGTCTTTCAAGGAAGTGGTCCATTTCATCTAGATTATCAGATTTGTGGGCATGGAGTTATTCATAGAGTTCCTTTATCATCTTTTCAATGTCTGTGAGAGCTATAGTGAGCTGCCCTCTTTCATTTCTGATGTTAGTAACTTGTGCCATCTCTGTTTATTTTCAGTAGCCCAGCTAGAGGCTTATCCATTATATTGAACTATTCAAAGAACCAGCTTTTGGTTTCTTTATTTTGTGAGGATTCTATTAATAGATCTTCTAGCGAAGAGGTTCTTTCCTCAGCTGTGTCCAGTTTAGTTAATAAGCCCATCAAAGACATTCTTTATTCCTGGCCCAGTTGTTTTCACATCTAGAATTTCCTTTTGATTCTTTCATGGGATTTCCATCTCTCTGCTTAGGGTGCCCATCTATTCTTGCATAGTGTCTGCTTTATCCATTAGAACCCTTAGTGTATTCATCAGAGTTGTTTTAAATCCCCAGCCTAATCATTCCTGTCTCCCTGCCATATTTGAGTCTAATTCTGACGTTTGTTCTGTCTCTTCCAATTGTGGTTTTGGCCTGTGAGTATGCCTTGTAAATTTTTTTTCTTGATAGCCAGATATGATGTACCAGGTGAAAGGAACTGCTGTCAGTAGGACTTTAGTACTTTGTGGTGAGGTGTGTGGGGTAAGAAGCCCCCTTTAGAGCTATGATCAGGTCCCAAGCTTTTGGTGAGCCTCTGCCTCTGGACTGTGAGCTTATTGAGTGGTTTTTTTTTTTGTTTTGTTTTGTTTTTTTTTTTGCCTCTCCCCTGCGGTAGGACAGATAGCAAGCATGGGCTGGAATTGGGTGGTTCCCTTGCCCAGGTGTCAGTCATGCTCTGCTAATAGCCCCAAAGGTTGGGCTCAGGTTAGTTTCTCCTGAAGACAGGTTGTGTTCAGACCTGGTGTATTTCAAAATAGCTCCTTTTCCTCTTCCCCGCCACACACCAGAGAGAATTTTTCTCACATATTTACTCTGGGAAACGTGTCACGCTCCTAAAGGTAAGTCTCTCAGTATTTGAGGGCTGGCACCCCCATGCCTTGTTCCCCCTAGAGTTTCAGCTCTTAGACTTGTCTGCCCAGAGCCTCCAGCAATTTATCATTTACAGTTGAGTTTCCCTTCTCATGTCAGTTTCTGCTGGTGAGTCTCCACTCCGATAGGCCAGGATGACCTGGATGTGCCTGTCTCTTCAGTCTTGGAGACAGGAAGAGCTGTTGATTTTTCCACTTGTTCATTTTTTTACTTGTTGTTAGGATGGAGTGGTGACTTCCAAGCTCCTTGCGTGTGGAGCTGGAAAGTGGGAGTTAAATTGTATTTTTATGTCAGTTCTGCTGTGCTGTTTTCTGGGAATTTTATCAGAAAGTAAGCCAGTTGAATGGAGACACACACTGAGATTTAGAGGCAGACCACCTGATTTGAATCCTGTCTCAACCATTTGCTAATTGGATATGCCTGGATGACTCAGATTTTGTCTTCCATTATGAAAAACGAAATGAGTAAAACTTGTTGGTTTGATCTATGCACTGAATGAGATCATTTATATCCTAAGAATAGCTCTATGCCCCTTAGAACATGGTAAGTTCTTAACAGATGTTTATTATTTTTCTTCCACATTACTTTTAGGAGGCTCTTTTTTTTAATAGATGCGAAATATGGATAAGGTATAAGAGGAAAGGAAAAAATCATAGTTTGTATCTGAAAATGATAATTAATGGACATAAAAGATTAAAATCTGGGACCCCAAAGACCTAGACTAAGTTTTCTAATGTGTTTATTCAGGACCTGAACTGGGGAAGGAGGAATTGACATAAAAATTTAATCTCTTGTAAAATGTATCCTAAGAAAATATATAAAATAATTTCAAGGATATTTGTTAGACTATTACTTAAAATAAAAAACATTGGACACAATTTGATGACTTAAGTAAATGATGGTACATATATAAAGTGGAATATTATGAAGTTCTCAAAATTATGTTTTTAAGAAAAAAAAAGCCAATCACAGACTGGGAGAATTCATTCATAATATAACAAAATCACATTTGTTTATACAAAGGAATACAAATCAATTAATTTATTAAAAATTTAATGGGAAAATATTTGAGCCCATGCTTCACAACATCACTTTAAAAGATGCTCAACCTTGCTAATTGGGAGATGCAAAATAAAAACACAGTATACTACCACCATGCACATGTAAGAGGCTAAAATCAGAAAAAATTAACAATGTCAAATGTTAGTAAGAATGTAGAGAAACTGTAACTCTCATACCTTGCTGGTATGAATGTAAAATGGTATTAGCCCTTATGAAAACTGTTGGGAAGTTTCTAATAAAGTTTCCACCATACATCTGTTCTTCTACCCAGCAGTTACACTCCCACATCTATATGCCCAAGAGAAGTAACTTCATATGTACACAAAAAGATTAGTATAAGAATATGCATAGCTTATTTACATAAAATAATCAAAAACTTGAAGCCAAATGTTTATCACCAAGACAGCAGAAAGTATATTGTGATTTTATATGTGTATGTATATATATATATGTGAATATATATATATATATACACACGCACATGTAAAATGGAATATTACTCAGCAATAAAAAGGGAACAAAATACTGATACATTCAATGATATGGAAAGATCTCCAGAATATTATGCTGATCCAAAGGGTGCCAGCTGCATGCTTATCTTTTACAGAAAGTTTGAAAAAAATGGTTAATGTAGTGTATAACAATAGAAGTCATAACAGTGGTTGTTGGTGTAGAGGGATTGACTGGAAAGGATCTGAAGAAACTCTCCAGTTTCTTCAGATAAAAATATTCTGTCTCTTGATTCGTTTTGAGATTACCTGATATATACATTTGTCAAAATTTACCAAGAAGTAACCTTGAGATTTGTGTAATTTACAATATGTAAATTATACTTCAGTTTTTAAGAACAAAGAATAAAGCATTCCCACAAGTTTTTTTTTAAAATATTCAAAATCACGATACCATTTAAGCAAATATTTTTGAGAGCCAGGCAGTGTCAAAGTTGAACAAATGCAACAAGGCTCTCATTTGTATGAAATGAATAGATGGTGATAGAAAAAGAGAGATGCATTTTTCAAAAGGAAACAGGAGGAGTTAAGAAGTGGAGGAAAAAAGGAAACTTAACTATATGCAATACCCATTATAACTGTCTGCACTCTATGTTGTAATAAGAAGGATTGACTGATCATTTTCTGCATAAGGTAATGAGCCAGGGATGTGAGGGATGCCTTCTGGAAACTTTTTGGAAGCGATTATGATGGCTTTGATCCCCCCATTTTCTGTTCTACAAGTTATGTGTCCTCAGTTATATTTCTATTACAACAGGATATGTATCAACTCTGCATTGTAGGGTTTTGTTTTTCCAGATTCTTTTTCCTCTAGTTTTATTGAGGTGGAATTTACATACAGCACTGTGTAAGTTTAAGGTGGACCTCGTAGTAACATGGCTTACAAATATTGTGAAATGGGCACCACAGTAAGTTTAGTTAGCATCCATCATCTCATATAGATACCAAAAAAAAAAAAAAACAAAACCCCAAAAATAATTTTTTCCTTGTGATACAAACTCTCAGTATCTATTCTCCACAGTTTTCCTCTATACCACACACCAGTGCTAACCATCATCATCATGTTGTATATTATGTACCCAGTACTTATTGAAGATATACCTGGAAATTTGTACCTTTTGACCTCTATCCAATGCCCTTACTTCCTACCTCCTGCCTCTAGTAACACAAACCCAATCTCTTTGGTTTTTTAAAAAAACTTTGTTTAGATTTCAGATGTAAGTGAGACCATACAGTATTTGTCTTTCTCTGTCTGACTTATTCCACTTAGCATAATGCCCTCAAGTTCTATCCATGTTGTTGCACATGGCAGGATTTCATTATTTTTTGTGGCTGAATAATATTCCATTTGTATATATACCATACTTTATCCATTCCTCCATCGATGGACACAGATTGTTTCCATGTCTTGGCTGTTGAAAATAATGCAGCTATGAACACAGGGTGCAAATATTTCTTTCACATAGTATTTTTGTTTCTTTTGGATAAGTACCTACAAGTAGAATTCTGGACTATAGAGTAGTTCTGTTTTCATCTTTTGAGGAACCTCCATACTGTGCTCCATAGTGGCTGCACCAATTTGCATTCCTATCAGCAGTGCACAAGGATTCCCTTTCTCCTCACCCTCACCCACACTTGTTATCTCCTGTCTTTTTCATGACAGCTATTCTGACTGGTACGAGGTGTTATCTCATTGTGGTTTTTGTATTTCCCCAATTATTAGTGGTGATGAACATCTTTTCTTTCAGAAAATGTCTATTCACATCTTTATCCATTTTTTTAATCAGTTTGTTAGTTTTTGTAGCTATTGAGTCATATGTTTTCTTTGTATATTTGGATATTAGCCCCATATTGGATATATGAATGGCAAATATTTTCTCCTGTATTTTTGGTTACCTATTCATTTTGTTTATTTTTTAATTTCTGCTGTGCAGTAGCTTTTTAATTTGATGGAGTCCACTTATTTATGTTTGCTTTTATGGTTTGTGCTTTAGGTATCTTATGCAGGAGATTGTTGCTGAGACCAATGTCAAGGAGCTTTTTTCCTATTTTTTTTCTCCTAGGAATTTTATGGTTTCAGGTCTTACATTTAAGTCAATTTCATTATTTTGAGTGGTGTAAGAGAGAAGTTTAGTTTTATTCTTTTGCATGTAGATACCTATTTTTCCCAGCACCATTTGTTGAAAAGACTATTTTTTATTGATTGAGTACTCTTGGTTCCTTTGTAAAATGTTGGTTGACTGGGTATCCTGGGGTTTATGTCAGGCTCTCAATTCTATTCTATTGCTCTATGGGTCTATTTTTATTCCAGTATCATGCTATTTTGATTATTATAGCTTTGCAGTGTAGTTTGAAACAGAAAGTTTCTACATTTTTGTTGACACCATTTACATTTTTTATTCTGTATCCGTTAACAAAATGTTGAAATTTTTGATATTTTAATATTTTTACCCTTTAGCATTCATTTTAGTTAAATAGTCGAACATCACCATTTTACAGTACTAGGGTATTCGGAATCTGACTGTATGCTTACTTTTATCATTGTGTTATGTAATTTTACATGCTTTGATGTTACTAATTAGCATCCTTTTGTTTCAGCTTGAAAACTCCTTTTAGCATTTTCTATAATGCAAATTTAGTGGTGATGAATTCCTTCAGCTTTTGTATGTTAGTGAAAGTCTTTATTTTACCTTCAATTATGAAGGTGAACTTTTCTAGGTAAATTAATCTTGATTGGCAGTTTCTTTCTTTTAGTGCTTTGAATATATCATCCCATTCTCTCCTGTACTATAAGGTCTCTGCTGAGAAATGTGTTGATAGCCTTATGAGGCTTCCCTTTTATGAAATGATTTTTTTCTTCTCTTGCTGCTTTTTAAGTTCTTTTCTTGTATTTGGTTTTAGACAATTTTATCATGTGTCCTGGAGAAAGACATTT